>NC_056737.1:480353539-480511039 GCF_019279795.1 Protopterus annectens | reverse complement strand
GCTGAGGGACAGCATACAGTGGGCATTGACCAGGGTAATGTGGTATCAGTGGCACATGCATCCCCTCACAGCAGCCATGGCCAGAGTCTTGACATGGTACCACACAGGCAGATGTCCAGGGATTCTCGTGGGAGCATCCATGGTCGTACTGCCCCTGTCAGATGTGCCCACAGAGGTCTTTCAACCTCAGCTATGTTCCGGGCTGCAATGCAGGCACAGGCACGTATGGAATGGTACACCAGACAGGGTCTGAGGGAGCTGAGAGCACATCGCACTATGAATGACACTATGCGTGACATTGCGACTGCCATCCGTACTTTCGGTGAGGTCATTGATAGACGTTGGGGTTGATGACATTAGATCTGTTCCACAACTACATGTCCATGGGCCAGGGCAATGCAGGACGGTTGAGGCGTCAACGTGGACGTATGCCAGCAACATCATCAGCTGGCAGTCATCGCAGATGACAACAAACCCGCAGCCGCTCCCATAGTGCCAGTACCAGCCCCAGCAATGCTGGGTCTGTGCTGTCATCAGACCGTCCTAGAAGACCACGTGCACGTGGCTCTGGACAGTCCCAGCAGGGACATGTGTCCAGTCAACAACCCACTGCTTCTGATGACAATACCCAGACTGGCTTAGTACCTGATACTGTCCGTAGCACCCCTGCCATGCACAGGTACCGTGTCCGTGGCCAGAGACAGTGATCTGTATGACCTGGCAGGTACAGTCTGTGGCTGTCCACAAACACCCGTATATGGCAGCCATGTGGTGGAACTGTGTGCATGCATACACACAGGCATAATGCTAACACCTAGGGCTAACACATACACACACCGCATCAACATTGCCCCATGTTGTACTGTTGTCCCTCACTAACACACACACACATACATGTCGACTGGATGTGTCAATGGCAGACTCTGGCAAACCAAGTACACACCCTGTGCATATGATGAAACTGTGCCACCTCCTGCAATCTGTAACATTGATGCAGGAACAGGGTAGCATGGTGCTGATGCACAGGGTGACTACATAGCACTGTAGTAATATTATCATGTTGTTAACAGTACAGTGTAATGATATCATTGTGGGTATATCCCAGCATGCCTGATGCATTAACACTATGATTGTCATTGTAGTTTTTTATACACCAGTGTTAATTCCAAAAGTGTAATGTCTGCACATGTGCCACATGGCAGTTGTGTGTACCTGTGCCTGCATGTGTTGTGGAGTGGACAGTACATGTGTGATGTTTGCAGCACACAGTTGCAGGTGTACATTTGTGAACAAGGTGGAGTTGCATTCTCTGCATGTAGATGCGTAGTGCACACATGGCAAGGGTGACATGCACCATGTGACAGTAGTCAAACATTGTAGTTCATATTGGTGGCCACTTTGTGTTGTACTACACATATGTCTCACCTGGGATCACATGTATGTATGACATGGTTTGACAGTATGCTGTGGGTCATACGGTTTACCAATGTCAATGGTTTGCATTCTGGTGGTAAGGCTCAAAACACAAACCCACCTACATAGGTATCACAAGGGCTAAGAAACTAGAAGTAATGATACTCAATGCCAGACATCTAAACCGCAAGATGCATGCAGTGCAAACTCTACTCAGCATGGAGAATGTTGATATCTGTGCAGTAACAGAAACCTGTTTCAAGGCTCCCAAGAGCACCCTAGCACTACCAGGTTACACCTCATACCATGCTTTACAGCCCTAAAACATGGAACTAACTACGAAAGGAGGGTGAGTATCAATAATTGTCAAGGATACCCACACACCCCCAGGTTGGTGCCACAGCATGAAGCATCACAGACTATCCACGTGCAACTAACAGTGGGTAAAACTGCCTTCCAGTTCATAGCCTGCTACAGACCACCCTCCTAAACCCAGGAACCCCACTTGGCCTACTTAAGAACACATGAATATATGAAGGTCTCTCCAAACAACATTATATTGGGCAACTTCATCTACCCACACATAGACTGGGAGCATTACTGTAGCTCCAACACCCTAGGCCAAAGGTTCCTAGAATTCATAAACTCAAATGCTATGGAACAACTTGTTACCACTCCCACAAGAGGGGAAAACATACCGCACCTGATCATCACCAACATGGGGACTCTATGCTCCAGACCAGAAGTGTATCCCTCACTGGTAACATCAGACCATAGAGTAATCACACTGGATATTCACATACCAACCCCAGCCCCTGCCCAGAAAACCACAGTGAAAAAGTTGTCTAAAGCAAATTCCACACACCTCAAAACCGAGACAGAGGTGGAATCCTTCAAAGCCCCCGGGCCTGTGGAAAATACGGCCCAGACTGCTGAATCCTATATAAACGCATTCTATGAACACCTTCATGAATGCACAGATCATGCAATTCCAAATATAACCAAGACCCAATCCTCCAAAGACAGTCATCCTTTCTGGTGGACCCCAGCCACATAAGAGAAAACAATAGAAGGAGGAAGCTACTACATGATCGAGCAATATCCCACAAAGGGAAGGCATCTGTGATCAGTATTTGGAAAAAAATACGGGCACTCATAAAATCGTCTAAGGCCAGCTTCAAGAGGAAAACTGCACAAGACACTAAGGATAATCACAAGGCTTTCTTTAGTTATGTTAGGAATCTGGGTGGGAATTCCCAGATATGCTCAGAAGTAGTCCTAAATGACAAAGAATACACCTAACCCACATACATTGCCAACACCATTGCTGACAGGTTCAGCACAAACTTCTCACCCCCCTCCCCACCATAAGGGCAAATATATACCCCAGCAGAGTAATGCCCCCTTGACATCTCAGATGCTCAGTCGCCCTCCCCAAAGCAAAAACACATCATCAATGGGAGCAGACAGTGTCCCAGGCTGCGTCCTACATGAACTCCTAGAAGAACTAAACACAAACATAAAACTACTGTTCAATCCCAGCCTTACTACAGGATATGTACCCAAGGAGTGGCGTACAGCAACAGTGGTCCCTCTCCACAAAGGTGGTGCCTCAACGAATCCTGGAAACTATCGCCCCATACGCCTGACTAGCTTGGTCTGCAAAGCTATGGAAAGGATCATCATGGACCTCATAAATAAAGATATTGGGGACCTACAGACACTGGATCCTACCCAGTTTGGCTTTGTTGAGGGCACATCCTGCCTCTTAAACCTGGTCGATGTCTTTGAAACAGTCACCAAGGCCAGTGACGAGGGGAAGGTGGTCAACACAGCCTACCTGGACCTTGCAAAAGCCTTTGATACAATACCCCACTCGGGCATTATAGAGACGCTCACCAGCATAACTATAAACCCCTATGTCACTAGATGGGTTGCAAACTGGCTCACGGACAGAACACACATGGTCAGAATTGCTGGAGCCATGTCACACTCCAAACCGGTTACAAGTGGCGTCCCACAGAGGTCAGTCCTGGGACCTCTCTTGTTTGGTATATATTTCTCGGAGGTACAGGCCAACACTGAAGGATTGTGGCTGAGCAGGTTCGCAGATGACTGCAAACTGGGCGCCATAATCAACTCACCAGCCAACAGAAGCATCCTACAAAAGGGCCTCACAGAAACAGACAACTGGTGCCAGAGCCATGGCCTCAAGCTAAATGCCAAAATGTGTATAGTCATCCCCTTTGGCAAAAACAAAGTGCCCACAAATTAACACATAGGTGGGGTAAGCCATTAAGTACTGTAGACATGATTAGGGACCTGGGGACCCGAGTTGATAGCAAACTCTCATTTGACAACCACATGGTTGTAGTGTTTAGACAGACAGTTTCTATAGGCCACCTAATCATGAAGGGATTCACAGCTAGATCAGAGGAGGTCATTGTGCCTCTTTAGTCATCCCTCATCAGGCCCATAATTGAGTACAATGCCCCTTTTGTGGTGTACCTTACCAGACACCTGACCTGCAGCAACTGGAAAGTCCCCAAAAGTACCACACCAAGGGGATCAAAGGGCTCGAACAGATGCCAGATATATAAAACCATGTCCAACCTGGAATTAATGGACATGCTGCACCTCAGAAAATCCAAATTCCATGGAGCTATGCACCCGTGACACTTGGACCTCAGCACTTAAATAAATAGGACATGCTGGAGGGACAGATTCATAACCCAGAGGCTCCCTTCACTCTGGAAAGAAATCACAGTCCAGGTTAGGCAGAGTCCCTTAATGACTCTCTGAAAGAGGAATGTTGCTGAGTGGATGGGAGATTGTAGGTTTACCCCGGGTATCACTTCTGTGTCACTGTTACACAGAGGCAGAGTATACTAACCTGGAAAAAGGGCATAGCAAAATTCATTTAAAATGGGTGGCGAAAGCCAAACCCAGTCTGGCTAGGCTTATAACTGCCCTAGGGCAGATAGCCTAGTATGAACCTATTACATGATGTATCCTCAACTGATACACAGATGTAGGAAACCCAGTGTCAGTGATATCCCTGCAGTACTACACTATACCAAAAGCCATTCTTACTGAGCCCCACACATCCCTGGGAAGAATACTGTTTGGCATATAGCAGTCTCACGTACATGCCAACACACTAGGAATATGTTCATCCACGACTGGAAATGCATACAGTGGCCTACAATGCATTCTGCACATGACACACATAACCACCACAAGGGTATCATACAGACAGATACCTGTTGTCCAAGCCATGCTCTATTACTGTAACACAACTGTAACTTTGTCATCAGCATGTACTTAACATAGTATTCCAACAGTACCATGTAGGTGGCAGCACCCATCATGTAGAACGGGTAATGGTGTGTACATATGGACAAGTTTTTTCTTGTCTATCCTGTGATATTCACATTTCCAAAGGTATTGTGCAGTCCCATGGTGTATCACCTAAGCAAGAAGGTGTCTTTATGCATATCAGCAACAGTTGCCATACACCTACACTGGATGTCCATTACTCACGGACTTTGCTGTGTTATAACATGTGTGACATATACTCCAGACATGAACCCTCACCCACATTAATATATCACAGCTTTCATGAGTGTGTGTCACCCAGTTGGCCTAGGACACAGATCACTGCAGTAGCCTGCATTGTCAACAACATACATGTATGGCGTATGGTCTGGGAATCTGCAGCACATACTGGCAAAGGTAACAACTGTATTCATATGAGGCAGACTTCACACACAGGAACTATTGAAGGTCACAGGTACATATCTGTATGTGGCACACATACCTGATGTGTGCATTGAAATTACTGTTATAATTATGTCATACAATAATAAAAGCAAAACTCACCACACATTGACAAACTGTGTGACAAACACACACATGGCATTTGTAGGATTCAAACCCCTACCTAACTATATTATGCACTTGAGAGAGACGCACTAGCACAGCGCGCTATTCGCATTACTTCGTGGTCTCCCTTCTCCTGCTGTATTTATAGGGTGCTGACATCATCAGTCTTTACAAAGAGGAATGAACATCATGTAGTGTGTTATTCCAGTTGTCAAAAGGGCCATTTCCTTCAAAGAGAATTGCACACATGCACACCCCCTGCCCCCCCACACAGACAAACACACACACACTGAGCATTTGCAGGATTTAAACCCCTACCTATGTTATGACACTTGAGAGAGACGCATTAGCACAGCGCGCTATTTGCATTACTGGGTGGTTTCCCTTCTCCTGCTGTATTTATAGGGTGCTGACATCAGTCTTTACAAAGAGGAATGAACATTATGTAGTGTGTTATTCCAGTTGTCAAAAGGACCATTTCCTTCAAAGAAAATTGCACACATGCACACCCCCTGCCCCCCCACACAGACACACACAAACACACACACACACTGAGCATTTGCAGGATTCAAACCCCTACCTAACTATGTTATGACACTTGAGAGAGATGCATTAGCACAGCGCGCTATTCGCATTACTGGGTGGTTTCCCTTCTCCTGCTGTATTTATAGGGTGCTGACATCATCAGTCTTTACAAAGAGGAATGAACATCATGTAGTGTGTTATTCCAGTTGTCAAAAGGGCCATTTCCTTCAAAGAGAATTGCACACAGACACACACACACACACACACACACACACACACACACACACACACACACACACACACACACACACACACACTGAGCATTTGTAGGATTCAAACCCCTACCTATGTTATGACACTTGAGAGAGACGCATTAGCACAGCACGCTATTCGCATTACTGGATTGTTTCCCTTCTCCTGCTGTATTTATAGGGTGCTGACATCATCAGTCTTTACAAAGAGGAATGAACATCATGTAGTGTGTTATTCCAGTTGTCAAAAGGACCATTTCCTTCAAAGAGAATTGCAAACATGCACACCCCCTGCCCCCCCCACACAGACACAAACACACACACACACACTGAGCATTTGCAGGATTCAAACCCCTACCTAACTATGTTATGACACTTGAGAGAGATGCATTAGCACAGCGCGCTATTCGCATTACTGGGTGGTTTCCCTTCTCCTGCTGTATTTATAGGGTGCTGACATCATCAGTCTTTACAAAGAGGAATGAACATCATGTAGTGTGTTATTCCAGTTGTCAAAAGGGCCATTTCCTTCAAAGAGAATTGCACACATGCACACACCCTGCCCCCCCCCCCCACAGACACACACACTGAGCATTTGCAGGATTTAAACCCCTACCTATGTTATGACACTTGAGAGAGACGCATTAGCACAGCATGCTATTCACATTACTGGGTGGTTTCCCTTCAACTGCTGTATTTATAGGGTGCTGACATCATCAGTCTTTACAAAGAGGAATGAACATCATGTAGTGTGTTATTCCAGTTGTCAAAAGGACCATTTCCTTCAAAGAGAACTGCACACATGCACACCCCCTGCCCCCCCACACAGACAAACACACACACACACTGAGCATTTGCAGGATTTAAACCCCTACCTATGTTATGACACTTGAGAGAGACGCATTAGCACAGCACGCTATTTGCATTACTGGGTGGTTTCCCTTCTCCTGCTGTATTTATAGGGTGCTGACATCAGTCTTTACAAAGAGGAATGAACATTATGTAGTGTGTTATTCCAGTTGTCAAAAGGACCATTTCCTTCAAAGAAAATTGCACACATGCACACCCCCTGCCCCCCCACACAGACACACACACAAACACACACACACACTGAGCATTTGCAGGATTCAAACCCCTACCTAACTATGTTATGACACTTGAGAGAGATGCATTAGCACAGCGCGCTATTCGCATTACTGGGTGGTTTCCCTTCTCCTGCTGTATTTATAGGGTGCTGACATCATCAGTCTTTACAAAGAGGAATGAACATCATGTAGTGTGTTATTCCAGTTGTCAAAAGGGCCATTTCCTTCAAAGAGAATTGCACGCACACACACACACACACACACACACACACACACACACACACACACACACACACACACACTCTGAGCATTTGCAGGATTCAACCCCCTACCTAACTATGTTATGACACTTGAGAGAGACACATTAGCACAGCGCGCTATTCGCATTACTGGGTGGTTTCCCTTCTCCTGCTGTATTTATAGGGTGCTGACATCAGTTTTTACAAAGAAGTACGTACATCTATTCCTATCCCTCAGTATGGGGGATAACAATATATATGCATTAACAGAAGCCTAGTTCAGGGTCACATATGCACATCGGCACTGCCAGGTTATGTTTTATACCATGCTTCGTGACCACAGAACTTGTAACACAACACGACTAGGGGGTGTATCCATATACATCACAGATACACACACCTCTGGGTTGTTACCACTGCACTAAGCATGACAGGCCATACATATACAACTACCATTGTGCAAAACTGCCTTTTGGTTTGGTGTGTAGTTCCGACCCCCCCCCCCCCATATCCAGGAACCACACTTGGCTTCCCTGGGAACAATGTCGAATATGAAGGTGTTCACATACGCCATTACAGTGGTTAACTTCAGGTACAGGAATACTGACTGGGGGAACTACTCAGGCCTCAACAACATCACCCTACAGCCACTACAATTTGTGAATCCATGTGCTATGGCAGAAACAGTCACCACAGCCACAAGGGGAAATACCTTTTGGACCTGATCATCAACAACATGGGGACTCTATGTTCCACACCAGAGGTAGACCACCATTGTTAAGATCAGACCATAACCAACTTTCCCTGGACGTCCATATCCCATCCCCACCCCCAGGCAAGGAAATCACTGCAAACAATATATTTCTCAAAAGCAGACTTTGCACTTGTGAAGACTGGGGTGGAATACTTCAAAGGCCCCATGCTGGGGGATTATACGGCCCAATCTGCAGGATCCTTTACAAATGCATTCTATGAGCACCTGCAGGTTTGCATTGATCATGCTATCCGAAATAAAACCAAGACTCCTCCACAACAGGAGACCTGTCTGGTTGACACCAGCCATATATAAGCTGTACAACAGAAGGAGGGAGCTAATACATAACAGAGCAATATCCCACAGAGGGAGGACATCTCTGAACAGTATTGGCAAGACACTTCAATCCCTCAAAATCATCACTTGCAAGTTTTGACAGTGAAATTGCCCAGACACTACAGATAAGTCTCCCCTCAGTCTGGAATTGAATCCCAATTAATGTTAGACATAGCCCCTCGCCAACCCTCTTCCAGCAAACTCCAGCCACATGGATGTGACATTGCAAATTCCACCCCTGGGATCTCCAGTGTCCCTGCTTGACGGAGGCACAGCAAGCTAGCCTTAAATGGTGCCTTCTGTGACATATTTTACAGAGGCACAGTAGGCTACTGTACTGGGGAGGCAGGCACCAAATACACTCTGGCTAGACTTATGTATTCCCTAGGGCAAACAGCCTAGTATCGACCTCTGCACCCATATGTTTATGTTTGGGATGCACAATATTTGTTGCTGATAAACTGTTTGCAGGTCTTTATTGCCATAGCTTTCCCTGTTTCTATGAACAACTTGTGTATCTGTGGAAGATGTTTGATCATGACAGGGTTCCAGTATATTACTTATGTCTCTGTTGTCATTTAACTGTGTGCACTGGGCAGATTGCTGTATTGTGGAAAGTTCCTGGCTTAAAACATACAAATGCCAGATATGTGTGGCTGACTGCTATACTGAGACATGGCCTAAGTGTGTGAGCATGCCCAGTTCAGGCTTTCCATGGTTTGTTGCATGATATATGTCTCATTTATCAAAGTGTGTAAGCATGCCCAGTGTGACCTTTCCATATGTTGAGATCTGAGGTCCACTACATTTGTGGTTGTGTGTGAACTTGAACAATATTTGACATTTATAGTGTGTGTGTTGTAAGTCATGTTGTGTTCTTACTGCCCAGCTGCTTTGTGTCTGAACCCAACAGGGATTATGCTGTGCCTGCAGGTTTCCATGGGATAGTTTGCATACACTTGTCAACATTCTTTCATACTGACCAAACACTGTAATATTGCCATAGTGTAGTGGTTTAGTCCTTTCACTCTGGTGCACAGTATCCTGGGTTCGAGTCCCATCACTGCTTTATTCATACTGAGCACACCAGACTGGTTAAAGGCCAGTTGGGCAAATATGACCATGTTGCATTTTGTTCAGCTATGGCCTACTTAAACCAGGCTTGTCCAAAATTACTAGTGTATTCCGCAACTTGGGTGGACATTGACAAACACTAGGCTATGTGCCCTAGGGCATTTCTAATCCTAGTCAGAGTGTGTTTGTCCTTCAACACACATTTTAACTGGAGTTTGCCATGACATTTTACAAGGTTAGTATACTGTGCCTCTGTCTAACTGTGACATAAACGTGATACCCAGGGTAAACATACAATCTCTCATCCACTCATCAAGATTCCACTTGAAGAGAGTCAATGAGGGACTCTCTGGCTAACCTGGACTGGGAGTTTACTCAAGAGTGGTGGGAGCTTCTGGGTTATGGATCTATCACTCCAGCATGTCATATTTATTTCAGTGCTGAGGTTCAGGTCTCTCATGTGCATAGCTCAATGGGATTCAGATTTTACAAGGTGCAGCATGTGCATTGATTCCAGGTTGGACATGGCTTTATACATCAGGCACAGATCGCCTCTGGGCAGGCAGTATGCCACTGTGTGGAGCTGCAGTTTGTTTAATCAGGCAGCACATGGCATCTGTTAGAGCCCTTTGATCCTCCTGGTGAGGTACTTTTGGGGTCTTTCCGGTTGCTGGAGGTGTCTGCTAAGGTACATCCCCACAAGGGGCATTGTACTCAATTGTGAGCCTGATGAAGGATGACTGAAGAGGCACATTGACCTCCCCTGATCTAGATGTGAATACCTTCATGATTAGGTGGGTATATGAAATGTTTTTCTGACCACTATGGCCACGTGGTTGTCAAATGCAAGATTTTTATCAACTTGTGTCCCCAGGTCTCTTATTACTTCTTCTGTACTTAATGGGTTACCACCTATGTGGTAATTGGTGGGCACTTACTTTTTGCCAAAGGGGATGACTATACACTTTCTTGTGTTTAGCTTGATGACATGGCTCTGGCACCAGTTGTCTGTTTCTATGAGGCCCTTTTGTAGGATGCTTGTGTCAGCTGGAGGGTCAGATATGGGGCCCAGTTTGTAGTCATCTGCAAACTTGTTCAGACAGTCCTTCCATGTTGGCCTGTACCTCCGAGAAATATATACCAAACAAGGGAGGTCCCAGGATCGAGCCTTGTGGGATGTCAGTTGTAGCTGGTTTGGAGTCTGACATGGCTCCAGCATTTCTGAACATGTCGGTTCTGTCCATGAGACAGTTTGCAACCCATCTAGTGACATAGGGGTTTATATTTAAGCAGGTGAGCTTATCTATAATGACCAAGTGGGGTATTGTATGGAAGGCTTTTGCAAGGTCCAGGTAGGCTGTGTGGACCACCTTCCCCTCATCAATGGCCTTGGTGACTGTTTCAAATGACTCAACCAGGTTTAAGGGGCAGGATCTGCCCCATAAGAAAGCCACACTGGGTAGGGTCCAGTGTCTGTAGGTCCCCAATATCTTTATTTCTGAGGTCCATGATGATCCTTTCCATAGCTTTGCAGACCAAGCTAGTCAGGAGGATTCTGGGGTGATAGTTTGCTGTATCCATTCAGGCACCACCTTTTGGAGAGGGACCACTGTTGCTGTACACTGCTCTTTGGGTACATATCCTGGGGTAAGGCGGAGATTGAGCAGTAGTTTTATTTGGTGTTCAATTCTTCTTGGAGTTCATGTTGGACGCAGCCCGGGACACCATCTGATCCCATTGATGCTGTGTGTTTTGCTTTGGAGACGCTGGCTGTTACCTGACCTTCTGCGATGTCAAGGGGCCAGCACTCTGCTGGGATAGATATTTGGCCTTTTGGTGGGGGGGGGGGGTTTGCACTGAACCTGTCAGGTTGGATGTTGGCAATGTCTATGGGTTTGGTGTATTGTTTGTCATTTTGGACTAATTCTTAGCATATCTGGGAATTCCCACCCAGGTTCCTACCATCAGTAAAGAAAACCTTGTGATTATCCTTAGTGTCCTGTACAATTTTTATCTCGTAGTTGGCCTTAGAGGATTTTATGTGTGGCCATAGTTTTTTGTCATAATACTGATCAGAGATGCCTTCCCTTTTTGGGTTTTGCTCCATCATGTAGTAGCTTCCTCCTTCTCTTGCATGGTTTGTTAATGGCTGGGGTCCACCAGACAGGATGCCTGCCTTTGGAGGATTGGGTCTTGGTTTTATTTGGGATTGCATAATCCATGCATTCCTGAAGGTGTTCATAGAATGCATTTATAAAGGGTTCTGAGGTCTGGGCCATATTTTCCACAGGCACAAGGGCTTTAATGGATTCCACCTCAGTTTGGAGGAGTGCAAAATTTGCTTTACACATGTTTTTCACTGTGGTTTTCTGGCCAGGGACTGGGGTCGGGATGTGAATATCCAGTGAGATTACTCTATGGTCTGATCTTACCAGTGAGGGACACACTTCTGGTCTTGGGCATAGAGTCCCCATGTTGGCGATTATCAGGTCCAATATGTTTACCCCTCTTGTGGGAGTGGTAACAAGTTTTCCATAGCATTTCGGTTTATGAATTCTAGGAACCTTTGGCCTAGGGTGTTGGAGCTAGAGTAATGCTCCTAGTCTATGTTTGGGTAGTTGCAGTCATACAATATAATGTTGTTTGGCGAGACCTTCATATTTTCATGTGTTCTCAAGTAGGCGAAGTGGGGTTCCTGGCTTTAGGAGGGTGGTCTGTAGCAGGCTGCGAACTGGGAGGCAGTTTTAGCCACTGTTACTTGCATGTGGATAGTCTGTGCTGCTTCATGCTGTGGCACCAACCTGGGGGTGTGGGTATCCTTGACAATTATTGATACTCACCCTCCTTTCGTAGTTAGTTCCATGTTTTGGGGCTGTAAAGCATGGCATGAGGTGTAACCTGGTAGTGCTAGGGTGCTCTTGGGAGCCTTGAACCAGGTTTCTGTTACTGCACAGATATCAACATTCTCCATGTTGAGGAGAGTTTGGACTGCATGCATCTTGCAGTTTAGACTTCTGGCATTGGGTAGCATTATTTCTAGTTTCTTATCCCTTGTGATACCTATGGAGGTGGGTTTGTGTTTTGAGCCTTACCTATTCAAGGCACTATGGGGTGACAACAGCCTTTGCCAGTATCCAAAAGGCCAGGGATGATAGATGCAAGCCATCCCTAGCAGAGCATCGTGTCTTGTTGAGCATGTCATCCCAGGCTGACAGGCATTGGATCCCCCTTTGACTAACAACAATACTTAAGCCAATTGTTGTAATTGATCATCTCGTCTTCATATTGTGGCATCATGCTTGGTGAGGGTAGGATGTTACTCAGGGTCATCAAGTTTGCATATACTACATGGTGTTACATTGCTTAACACATGGCAATCATACCTCAGGTGGTGCTACAGGGCTGCCTATGTTGGATGCACATACTACACTCCCTGTACATGTTTGGAAGCAGGTTGTGTCAACTTAAGGCATCCCTTTTACTATATGTGTGAGTCAGAGAGAGGTATCATTTCCAGGGTTCCTACTGAGCCAGTGTATGTGTTATGCGTTGCCTCTTTGCCAAGGCCAAGGCATACTGGGCACGCCTCCTTCTGCCTACTGGGGCAGGCTCAGGTTGTTCCTCCTCCGAGTCACGCTCTGCCTGTGATGGCCTTGGCACTGGTGGGGGGCTGTTTGGCCCAGGCCTATGCTGGTCCTGCTGCTGCTGGTTTCGCAGGATCATATCATGTAGCATAGATCATACCATGACAATTTGGGTACATGTAGTTGGTGAGTATTGCAAGGCTCCACCAGATGTGTCTAGGCACCGGAACCGTGACTTGAGCAACCCAAACACACGCTCGATTACATTTCGTGTTTGTGCGTGTGCCTCATTATGGCATTCTTGTTCAGGTGTGTGTGCATTTCTGATGGGTGTCATCAGCCACGGCTCCAGTGCATAGCCAGCATCCTCCACTAAGTGACCATGTGGGATGTCCCCATTGGCAAATGTCTGGTACAGCTGCGTCAGATGCCAGATATGGGAATCAGGGCAGCCAGCACACACATTCATTATTATGCCCTGGGCATCACACACAACCTGGCAGTTGATGGAGGGGAAGCCCTTGCGGTTAATGTAGGCCCTACCCCACTCACCGGCTGGTGCTTTGATGCATATATGCGTGCAGTCTATTGCACCCACTACCTCAGGGTATTCTGCTATTTACTGGAAGAGACACATATTGCTGGCCAATACCTCACGGGAATTGGGGAAATATACGTGATCACCCACATGCGCTGACATGGCATCCAGGAACTGGTGCAGTACCCTGGATGCTGATGCCTGTGATATCCCCATCATATCACCAGTTGGTCTCTGAAAGGTACCTGTTGCTAGTATTCTTAGGCCAACACATACCTTGGTTTCCACTGGGATGGGTTCCCCTCTGTTGGTTCTGTGTGTGAGGCGTGGCTTGCACAGCTCAACAATTTGCTGCAGGAGGTCTCTGTCCACACTATAGCGCTCCACTATCTCCAGCTCATGTAACCCCTGGTAGGTGACCCTGGGCCTGTACACTCTTCTCCGTCTCCTCACTGTGGGTTGTCCGGCAACATTTGCATTGTCACCACCCTCAGCATGTTGCATATGTCGCCTTATAACAGCAATGGCAGCCCCAGCATTTTTTGTCTGAGTGAAGTTTTTTCAGTTTTCACTTCTAGTAGCTTACTCCAGTGTTGCAGTGTCTCTTGAGAGAAACAAACTGCACTGTTGTTTACAGAGTTTTAAGTGCTGGGCTGGGCTAGTGTTCTGCCTGTTTAATTGCCCGATTTCGGTTGTTTTCACCTGCTAGCTCTACTTGTATTACCTGGTAGCTTTCTGCATGTGTTGTGCTTCCTTTTTCCTTCTGTTTCCTCAGAGGGAGCGACGTGCAAACACGCTCACAGCAGCTCACACACGCGCACACATGCTTAGACAGACTAAAACTTGCTTATTTGGGTTAAAACGCATGCACACCGGCGCAAACAGGCTTGCAGGTCTTTACACAGTCTTATACATGCTTACTCCAGCTTAAACGCGTGCACTCACGCTTCCACGCACGCACTTTGTCTTACTCGGGTTTACACGCGCGCACACGCGTGCATGCCCGCTCAGCAAGAAGCTTTAGTGTTATCCACAGTATACACCTTCGATTTCTTGGATTTCCCTGGCCTACCAGTTGACACACCTCTTTCCATGATGTCTAACTGACACCTAACACATGCCACTGTCCTCCAATGAGCTTCACTACTTTCATACATACCCCCCTAATGATGTCACCTATCTCCTACACTGTTCCTCCACATATCCTACTCCTACACTCCACTGACAGTGCTCATTTGTTATGTAAAAGTGCGATTCACTATCCTAACACTTATTTACATAGGATTGCTTACTAATGCTTGGTTACATGTCTTAGACTGGGCTTCTCCCCTTAGCATCCCCTACTCGGTGGCCATGTTGTCTTCAGCCTGCTATTCCCTTACATTGTAATTTGACAATTGTCATAAATTCCCTGTTTGTGGCTCTTATTGCCTTATTTTATGATTTTTTTAGCGCACCCCATTTGCGCGACGCTGCGCTACGCTTAAACATGGGAAATCGGCGAAAAAAACAATTGTTTTTATTTTAATTTTGCATCAAGGAAACTTTCCAATGGCTGTATATTTGGCCATTGGCATGCTTCCTCAACCATATGCAACCTTTATTTGGAGCTGACAAGGCTCCATTGTGCTATTTGCAGAACGGCACTCAGTTGTCAACTGAGTACATTTCTGCAGCTAACACGTCTCCTACTCAGACAGGTTTCTGCTTCCCGGATCGCAAATTTACCTCATTTGCATGCCTTTCGGCTGCAAGTGAGGTAATTTGCATATCACAGTCCTCTCCGTGTAGGAGACGTGTTAGGAGCTCTCTTACACGCCTCTACAGGCTGTTCGTGGATCGCTCGGACATGATAGATGCATGGAGTCTTACTCTACTCGTAGATTCCGTGCAAGCCATCGTGAATCCGGCCCATTATTTTGACTTCACGGACAAGATTCGAAATGTTTAAGAAAAGGTTTATATGTGTAACTGCATTCATTGTTTTGATCAGTGTATACAGGAGTACAGCACTCCAATTAAACTGTGGAAACAGATATCCTTGCTTTTGTTTAAAGCATGTTAAAGTTTACAATTTGTAGAGGCAGCTGGAATGTTTCAGCTCTACTGCTCACAGTGGAATGTTTTTTAACAGAGATAAGGAATATCAGAGCTTAATAAAAAACGCATGCCAATGTTAAAGAAAGAGACATACTGGTTAGAAAGTATATGTGCTAAGTTACATGAATACAGTTTTTTTTTCTTTTCAGAATTTAACAAGTATAACAGCTCCGTACTAACATAGGAATACATAAGGATTTAAAGGGTCTATATCAGAAGACTGAATGGAAATAACAGCAAACGGTAAAACATCGAAATGACTGGTCCTCAAACTTACTGCTGTGGGGGGGGGCTGAGCCCCCCCCCCCGCTAAATATATATACCAACTCCGAGATCGCACTGCAGTAAGGAAAGGGCAAATATTCCAATCTTCACTGTACTGCGATCTCACAAATGGCACTTTGAGGTCCGGTCTTTTCGATGTTTTGCCGTTCGCTGTTATTTCCATTCGGTCTTCTGATATAGACCCGGATTTAAAGGGTTAAAAATTAAAGCAGCTAACAGCTCAAATGGTAATATGGACATGTCCTTAGTGTTAACTACAAGGTTATTAGAGTATTTTAATATTACAGTTTCCGACAGGATGCTAGAATGGGCAGAGCACGACAACGAAGATATTTTTAACATTCTTACAAGAAGCATGTAAAGATGACAAGGTTACAGTCTAATACAGTCAGAGACTGTGAAGAAAAATAACATCACAGGTGAAAAAAGTTCTGAGACAATTTCAAGAGGCAGGTTTCAAATAAATACAGGCAAAATACAGTTCATTACAAAAGTAACATTTCTAGGAACCATTATCAGACAGACAGGGAGGACTCCTTGCTAGGAAAGGATGGGACAATTGCCAAAGCCTTTGACAATTTCAGATTTGCAACAATTCATGGGAAACAGAAAAAAATGTTAAAGCAAAAGTTAGCATAGGCAATGGAGCTGATAGCTACTACCAATAAATTAAGTCTTGTTTTGCAAGCTGCAGCACGAAAGGACACACTCTCAGTAGTGCTATTACAGGCTTGGCCATAAGAGGCATCTCAGAAAATAGACACTTAAGTTAAGACAGGTTACTTTTTGTAGCAAAAAAAAAAAAATCCCTGCATTAAACAATCTTTGGCCATTTACTTAGAAATAAAACAGACAATGTTCTCTGGGGTTATAGTTCTAACTCCACATTTAACAATCAAACTTTGCTAAATGACAGTAAAAAAATCACAAAAGACTTTAGTCAGGCATTCCTCTACAGCGTATGTAAATGGTACGTGTTTCTGGAAGGATAGGAAGTACTACACTGGGTTTGCAATAGAGACATTACAAAACGGAGACAAACCAATTTTGGTTAAGTTACCAGGATGTATATGTCAGCACAAAGGGCTGAGCTAAAAGCTGCACAATATGCTTTTCAGCATTTTACATCCAGTAAATATTTACTTTGACAGTGCTTATACAGTAAATTCTCGGAGACTACTTATGGCAATGTGGACTAAAAGACAGCTTACTGATAGTGCAGGACTAATTCAAAAGTACAGGTTGCAGGGACAGTTCAGTATTTTAAACTTAAAAGCAAAGCATCAACAATGAATAAAAGACCTGAGATTCCTATTATGCAATACATAAGTTCACCTAAGATGCACCAAATAGGACATGCATAGGAAGTTACATTCAGGATTGAGCTAAGATGGGCATAGAAGGAGTGGCGATGTTACATAAAATAATAGCTCATGTATCTGTGCCTGATAAATTACAAACGTAATCAATATTTGAAAGAATTCCAGTAACTGATTCTCCTATTAAGTGGGAACAGCCTTTTGCTCGGCTATCATTAGAGCAGTGACAACATGCCTGGTTTATAGACATTTCAGTTAAATATGTAAAAAAAATAGGAAGTGCTGAAAAGCTGCATCTTATAATCCTACTACTAAAAAAAAATTAACTTCTCTGTGTTATGGTAATAGTAGTCAGTATACTGAACTTTGTGCAGTTTTTCAGAATTTGAGGCAAAAGACACCAGGAACATGCCCTATTTATACTGATTCTTGGTCAGTAGCAAATAGACTAGCAACTTGGTTGCCTACATGGCAAAATTCATTCTAAGAAAGTTGGGGAAAAGAATTATGGCAATCAATTTGGAAAATGATAAGTCAAGGTACGGTGACAGTTTATCGTGTTGATGCACATTGTTCTGCAGACTCTCTAGAACGATGGTTTAATTCTGTTACAGATAAACAAACAAGAATTTCAGAAGTTAATACACAAAATGGTTCTGAGCAGATGGGAATGGCAAAATGGGGCACATCAGAAATGCAGACATCTGGGAGAAAAAGCCACTTACAGGCGGGAACAAACAAAATGAATTGCACTTTCATTAAATTTAATTAAAACTGTTATATTACAGTGCCTGGTATTGTCAGCATACACAACAAAGGTGTATACCTCAGAGTTCAGGGACATATAGGATGAGGAAAGTTACCAGGGCAAATATGGCAGATTAATTATATTGGTCCTTTACCATCTAATAAGGGTAGCCAATAAATATGTACAGCAGTAGACACTTACTCTGAATACTTTATTGGTTTTCTGTGGTGACACGTGACACAGGTAAGTACTCTAAAAAAAACATAGATTTGATCATTCTGTATTATGAAATGCCTTTGCAAATACAAAGTGACAATGGTTCTCACTTTAAAGGGAGAACAGTACAGAAATTTGCAAAACAGCATAATATTAAATGGGTATGTCATATACCCTATTACCCACAGGAAGCAGGATTAATTGAGAGAATAAATGAATTACTTAAAGACCAGTTAAGAAAACTAGGAAATGGTACGCTGCAAAACTGAAGAAATACTCTAAATATGCATTACAGATTTTAAATAATAAACCAACTTCAGAAACAGAAACACCATTAATGATAATGTTACCTCCAGCATTGCAGATCAAACCATATGCGACGACAGAAACAATCACATACTGGGAAACTCAGGCAGGTGCATTAGCTCCTGCTAGCACACCTGAGACTGCAGAACTGTGTCTATATTCGATGAATGCCTACAAAATAATGCCACAGTCAGTTCAACTGATCGAGACCGGAATTGGAATTCAAATTCCAACAATGTACTTTGGTTGGATAGTACCTCAGTCAGCACTTGCTTTAAAAGATGTTCAGGTTGTGGATAGAGTTACTGAAGCAGATTACCAAGGGAAACAAAATAATTTTGCTAAATGCTTCAGTTGAAAATGTTCATGTACGGAAAAAGGATAGGGTAGCCCAAATATTTATTGTACCTGTGTTAGGCGGCACAGTCACCAGAGGGCAATCACTGCCTGTTGCGGCCTTTGAGAAGGAACAAATATCTGGTATGCATGAAATCAACTCAGATGCAAAAATATGGGTCCATGAACCCAATAAACAACCTGAACAAGCAGAAGTTATTGCTACTGGAAATGACAATACGGTTTTAATTATTAAACAAGGAAAGGAAAAATGGGAATATATACCAGCAGACTGGTGCTGTTTGCAAACAATCATGCTACTTTTCTTTAATTTCAGATTCTAACTCCAGTCTATGCAATGCTAATTGTTGGTGTTCTCACTGTGCTGTATGGAGTCATTTTGGCAGAGGGCGTAACATCAGGAGTAACAGCAACCAGAGTCAACTCAACAGTAATGCGGTGGGGATGGATTGCTAGTGCACAGAATGGGACACAAGGTACTTTTAACCTGCCCTGCTAAACAAAAATGTTCTACTGTTAATTTGACTTCCAAAGGAAATCTAACTATTTGGAGGGTGAGGAGGGGACATTTGTATGTCCAACTACAGTAACAATCCGAAATTACATGGATATAAAATGTTGTAATTGTAAATATGAATGGAACACACAAATTAAAACAGTGTACTAAAACAATGAATGGACTCATCTGTGAACAACATTCGCCTATATATAAACCATGTTTACTTCAGCATTCCATCAACAGCTGTAAATTGACTATATAACCTCCTACTTTTGAAATGTTCATAGAGTTAGCACCACAGTTTATATGTTTAGTAACAAATCAAACATTGTCATAGGCCCTAAAAACTCATTTTGTAGGTTGTCTAGGTAATGTAACTCATTTGAACTGGCATAATAAAACTCATATCTTTTCTCCTGAAACATATATTAATGTATTTCATGTCTGGTCACCAGACAAGCTGAAATATTGTAACTTGACTTTCAACCTGAATTCTTTACAGAAAGTATTGAATAATATGCAACATCTTAAAAAAAAGCATTTACAGGCAGTACATTATAGTATTTTACATCATGAAATGACAAGTATTATTATAGGGAATAAACTGGTTAGTTCAGCCAAGAAAACAGAGTCTGGTTAAACTGGTTAACTTACTGTGTTTATAAAAAGGCAAATACGGTTTTAAAGGTCAAATATAAGTGAGCCAATAGTCAAGGGGCCGAATATGATACGAAAGAGGGATAAGATTGAGTGAGTGTAAGTATTTGTCTGTTGCCTCACTATATCTTGACATTCTCTTTTTCTTTATTAAATAATGCTACATTCTGGAAGCGTCAACAGGCATGAGAGATGATACTGTGTTCCAGAACAGTTTAGTGATTTAAGCGGAGTCACTACATTTGAATACAAAATATGTCTTGTATGTGTATGTGTGATGGGATGTCCCAGTAAAGTACTAAAACTTGCAGAGTCATTGGAATATTCCAGTGTAACACTTGAAAATTGCAAAATCATTGTATGTGGCAGGAACTGGCTGTTCCTTCTGGGGTGGGTGGTCAACACCACAGAATGATCTAGCTCCAACCTACACTGGAAAGTACAGATTCTCATGACTTGTGGTAAACAACTTGATTATAAATAGCTGGGGCTCCCTGCACTCAGGCAGAAGCCTCACCTGTGGAGTGGATGGACTGCCCAGGACTGTTTTCCCAATGAAGACTCCTGCCTGACTGCAACGGGGCTTCCCAGTCAAGACTGAAGACAGGATGAAGCTTTCTCTTTATTGGTGATGTATACCTTTTTCTTTAAAGGTATTGTCTAATTTCATATTTTAGTTAAATAGAGTGTACTTAATTTTCTGCTATAGTGTGATTTACTGTTCAGTTACATAGATATTATTTAGTTTTCTGTTTAGTAACAGAAATAAAGTTTGTTACTAAATAATCTCTTTAGTATGAAGTGAATTATTTTGAATCCTGCTCATTAGGCAATACAAGGGGGGGGGTCATGGGGTCAGGGTGTTGTGACAACTGTTGCCACCTCTCGCGGTTCAGTGCCACTTTCCTACCTTCTCTGACAGTCATGCCTCACTGTCTCAGTCTTTTCTCACACAACCCATCCATCTCTTTATATGTCTAACCAAGATAAAGAGGTTCTGGCACTTTCCTACTTACATGAAGTAACAGATAATTGATATAATTTCAAAGTAAATACTTTAGAAGGGATAGCTTGTGAGCAGAATAAAAAGAAAAAGTTTGAAAACATGAGACATAATGAAAATATGTGATAAAGAAGTAATAAAAGTGATAAAATTATTTAGAAGGGCAAGCTGATACTAGAGCAGTGAAAGACAGGACACTGGTTTCTTGAATGCTAAAAGTAAATGTTTCTGTAAGCATGCAAAATGTTTTCACATTGGAAGGGGAACATATATATACATATATATATATATATATATATATATATATATATATATATCTTAGGATAGATAACCTCAATTTCAGGTTAATTAAAGCCTGTTTTCACAGCTGTCTATTGGGCACAAATGTTCCAATTATGAGGGTTAAATGTCATTATTTGAAGATGTACATAGTTGTGTGTGCTTGTATTAACAGGTTATGGGAGTGTTCTGTGGTGTGTTTAATTTTTTGCTTGGGGGGGTTTATTAAAAAAGTCTTGTAAAATATGGCAAAGGTTCCAATGTTCTTGATAAGAAAAAACTGTATAAATAACCTACCAAACATTAACAGGTGCATGTATTGCAAAAGCTGGAAACATACATTAAAAAAACTGTCATAAAATAGGTGGGAATGAATTCTTACTATAATGGTGACAATTTCCATATTACCTTGGAATGTGAATGGTCATAGATTTATAGACAAAAAGGAAAAAATACTTAATTGTATTAAGAAATGCACAGTGCAAAAAGCAATGCTACAGCAGAAACATTTGGAAAGAAATGAGCATGGAAATTTGATAAAGAAAGGATTTCAGAATGGATATTCTGCAGCATATTAGGGACAGAGGAAAAGAGGAGTAATTATATTAATTGCTACAGGAGCTCTGGTAGTGATAGAAGAGGGGGAAGATAACAAGGGCAGATTAGCGGTAGTAAGGGGCTACGGGAAAGTGATGAGGAGTATGCTGGCATGTATTTATATTCCATTTAAGCTCCACATGAAGCTTAAAAAAATTGAGAGAAATAATCAGCTTTCAGCATGAAATATTACTTATAGGTGGGACTGGATATTTGATTTACAACAATGAGAATGGCAGGGTCTAGCAGGGAAAATATAACAAAGGATGGTAGATTTTTGAACAGATTTATGAAACATTTGGTATAAAAGACAGGAATTCAGTAGTATGAACTCTGACGGAATTTACATAATATTCACAAAAATATAGTAACTGGGCTAGACTAGACAACCTGGTTTTCCTCCTACCTAAACCGACAACAATCAGTTAAATGGCAAAACCAACAATCTGATTACCTTGCTAACAACACAGGTGTCCCACAAGGATCCATTTTACGACCTCTACTCTTCAATATATTCATTAATGATCTAAATAAAGCCTCCCATCAAAGCATACTAATTCAATATGCAGATGATTCAACTATCATCTCATCCTCCAATAATTTCTCTAACCTCCAAAAAAATCACCCAAGATGCCTTCTCCTCTATAGAGACATGTCTGAATGACTCTAAACTAATGTTTAGCCCCCTCCCCAAAAACAAGCTGTTATTATTCTCATAAAAAAGCCATCAACGACAGAATTCAAAATTTTCTCACATAACAAAACTGAAATAGAACAGGCATAATCTGCAAAACTTCTAGGAATTACTATTGACAACAAACTCTCTTTTGAACAACACATTCTCAACACAGTAAAGAAAACCCACTTCAAACTGGGCAAATTATACAGACACAAACTTTACCTTGACAAACATCTAGGATTAAATTAGCTAACACCCTGCTTATTCCATTCCTTACATACGGGAGCCCCATTTTCATCAACCTTCATACATCACTCAGTAGTAAGCTACAACAATACTACTACAAGATAGCAACATTTGCTTCTAACTTATCTAACCACTCACACCACTACAGCACTCTCTCAAACCTAGCCTGGCTAGAATTTCACCACTATCTCCAGTTTACTCAACTAACTACTGCCCATAAATTACTTTTCCAACCTGATAAATACCCAGCTCTCCAATCCATCTTGTATACATACCCCCCACTCAATCCCTCTGCTCTTCACAGAAAACCCTTCTAAGTGTAGCTAAACCCAGCAAGAGAGCAGGACAATGCCTGTATTCATACAGTATAGCCAAACACTGGAATGCCCTCCCTCCTCCATTACTCAGCTAGACTCCCTGAAGTCCTTTAAAGCTGCACTAAAAACCTACTTTTTACATAAGCCTAGCTGTACATATGAAATACAATGCAAGCCCCCTTAATCCCATTAACTTATTCAACTATAATCCCACCTTTCTAACACCTCTGATTTTCAATCAACTCAACTGAATATTTGCTCACTACTTGCTTTTCTCTGTGATATACTTTACCTATGATATGCTGTTTATATAGTAATTTGTAAATCATATGTTTTGCAATTATGCTGTCCTATAATATTAGTTTGTCTTAACTGTGCAATCTTCCCTCCAGATCTGTACTTTATACTGTACAATATTTGTTTTTGATGCTTGTATAAATGTGGTGTTTTTCTCCCCAGGCCTCCACTGAAAATGGGTTTCTTTTTGCCCAGTGGACTTTCCTGGTCAACAAATGCCAATAAATAAAATATTTCACAGGAACACATGCATTTAACTGAGAACTTTTACACATATCCAATAACTACTTCAGATCATGTGCCATTAATTATCAAGATAAAAAATGCGGGTTAATGAAGTAAAGATTAGACACTGTTGCTTCCTCACCCACCTATTAAAATGAGAGGAATTTAAGGAACGGGTAGTGGAAATTATCTGGGAGCTATTAGGGAAGAGAGAAAGTACTCCTGAAGTTAATAGCTAGTGAGTGGAATAAAAATGAAAGTGAAGTTTAAAAATAGGGTACAAATAAAAGAAAAAGAGATCAGGTTAGGAAGAAATACAAACTATTTAGAGGGGCTGACAAATGTTTACTATCAAAATGTTGAATGTCACAACAAAATGCATTCAGTTACTTGAATTGACATGTCAAATTTGTTAATGTCGTTTTTACAGAACATCGGAAATCATCACGATGTCTGCATTCAAAATATCAGGAGGTGATATCAGACCCTCAGGCTGTTGTGGTGAAGCTGCCATGGGAATTGTAAGTCTAAAGCACAAGTTTTTACGGTTTTGCAGGGGGCAAGCCTGGCTGTGTCCCTCACACCCCCTGCATATTATACATACAAACTCTGAGAATTCACTACAGTGAGGAAAATGGTAAATTTCCAGATGTAGTGTGATCTCTACTCAGAACGTCGACCTTATACTAGCAAATGAACGCTAACATTTGCTAATGTAGATTCGAGCATTTTCAGATCTGCATTACAGAAACTGAGAAACAGGCATTTGACCATCCTAGTTTAGTGTAAGTACGGTTCCACATTTTCATAGTAAACCACAGACAAAGGTTAAAGTACTGCAAAATAAGGGGAATCTCACACAATTAAAGATGCAATTGCAGTGTGTTAAAGAGAAAACAACAGAGTACCTGGATATTATGCACAAGTTTAGAAAGACTGCTGTTAAGCAACTATTTTTTTTGAAAACTCCACAACACAAGTAATGACTTTGGTAACAAAGTAAAAAGTGCTCTTGAAAAAACTTAGGAAGCCTGTAACAAGAAAATAACTAGAGATCCTGCAGTGGTATTAAGAGATATTTTGGAAATGTTAGGAAAATGTGTATAAAGCAGAGACATGGGAAAACCAAGAAAAAGCACAAATGGAAATATTTATGGAAGACTTAAATATGTTAAGGTTAGAAGGAGATGAGACTCAATAACTAACAGTTAAGATAGGAGGAGAGGAGATAAAAATGGTAATGTATAACCAAGCTGCAGGAAAGTCTCCAGGAATAGACAGTATTCTAGTGGAAGCTCGAAAGCTAGAATGGAAGAAAGTGATACATTTCTGGAAAGTTTTATATAACTGTATTGTAAAAGGAGGGGAGGCATCAACAACTGGTGGCTATAATACTCAAAGGCAGTAAAGACCCATCTGATCCAGCTTTATATAGGCTCATTTCAGTTTTAAACCATGAGTATAAAATGTTTGTCTATAATTACTAAAAGAATGGCAAAGGTGATGCCAAAATTGAAACGCATGGACCAATATGATTTTGTGGAGGTGAGGAAAACATCTGACATTAATAGAACAATGATGATCCAAAGGGATGCAGAATGTAAGAAAATACCACTTTTATTGCTGGGTACTGATGCAGAGAAATCATCTGATAGAGTAAGCTGGAATTTTATGAGTAGGTAAATGGAAGCATTTGCTGATACAATAATAAGATAGAAGGTTATATGAGTGATCAGAGACAAAAATCAATGCAGGAGGGTTTTGCTCTGAGAAGTTGTGTCTGAACAAAGGAACCAGACAGGAGTGTCATATTTCCCCTTTGTTATTTAGGTTCATAGGTGTGTACTAGGCTAATTGCCCTGGAGCCCTTGCAAACCTAGCCCACAGGTTTACCCTGGCATTGTGACACCTGACCTTAGTTCCTGGTGCCTCTGTCAAGTAGAGCCACTGGAGTGATCCCCGGGGTGAATTTTTTATTTCCCATCCACTAATCAAGATTTCTCTTGAAGAGGGCCAGAGAGGTGCTTGCTTGACATGTATGGGAAGTCTATTCCATAGCATGGGCAGTCTCTGGGTTATGAACCTGTCCCTCCAGCATGTTCTGTTGATTGTGTTAATGAGGTTGAGGTCTCTGGAGCATGTGGTGTGGAGGGATTGGGATTTCTTCAGATGTAGCATTTCTAACAGAGCTGGGTCAGATATAGCTTTGTAAGTCAAGCAGAGATTGCCTCTAAGTAAACGATATGAGGAGTTTTTTCAGTCTATCCATATAGGACAAGTGTTTAAGGCCTAGGATCCTCTTTGTGAGGTATTTTTGTGGTCTCTCCAGTTGTTGCAGGTGTCTAGTGAGGTACATGCCAAATGGGGGTTTATTTGAATTATATTTAGAACCACCGGCAAAGAAAATAAGGGGACTCAGAAAATCAAGGAATTAATTAGTATGGCGTTCAAGAAAAGTTTGCTTTATTTGAAGATATTATTTTGTACCTAATGGAACCAGAAAGGGACATCTCAGTGTTATGGAACATTCTGAGACAGGTCTGGGTTTTTTGGGAATATAAAATTAATAAAGATAAAACAGAGGGTATAGCTATAAACTATGCACCCAGACAAGAAATGGTTCAGCAGTACCCATATTTACAGGGAGATAATAAAATGAAGTATTTAGGAGTATGGATTAAAAAATATTCTGTTATGGCTAAGGATATATGGGAAGAGACTCAACAAAAGATAATATAAAAATTGAGAAACTAGAAGTTCTTGCCTATGGATATTGATGGCAAAATACAACAGTAAAAATAATGAAAGTATACCAAGAACTAAGCCAACATGGAAATGGAGAAAGGAGATTCTGGTGATAGGGATGACTGCAATTAGGGATACAGAGAATTGGCCAAAGGGGGAAGGAATTTACTGGAGAAAATTGGAAAAGTAATCAATGCACTGAGAACAAGTAATTAGAAAGAGAGAAAGGTAACAGAATAGGAAGAGGCCAAGAAGACGTTTAGATTGCAGGGCAGTGATTGCCTTCCCTATTGGGGATCGATATCAGAGTACAGACAAAGAGAAAGGGATAACGGAATCCTAAATTAAAGATCTGCACTTGTTGAGTTTTTAACTGAATCTAAAATAAAAGCTGCTGTTAAAATGATTAATAAGTAGGGCATAAAAATATTGCATGATAACTATAGGAATCAATCAGAAGAGGTCAAAAAAATTCAGAAAAGAGACAGATATGCAATTAAAAGTGAAACACTAGGAGGATATACATATGGGTCCCAAATATGCAACACAATCCAGACGTTTTAGGACTTTTGCATGGAAGTGTATGCATAGATGCTTTTATATCCCAAGCAGACTCCAAAGAACCTTTCCTCAGATGGCAAATGTTGGGGATGTAATGGGGAAGACAGAGGTACCTGGGAGCATATGTTCTCAAAGTATAATGAGTTGGCAGACTTTTAAAATTCCGTATGGAGTACGCTGTCAGAAATACTGGGCAAGCAAATGAGTGCAACCAAAGAAATTATTTTTTTGAGCTGGGATACAGTATCTGAATCACCTAGACACAGTAAGGCCTTGTTGAGTTTAATTCTTGTGGCTGGCCAAAAAGCAATTAATAGAAAATAGTAATCAAAATCTAAACCAACTATACTTGAAGTATTGAACACTGTAACAGAGAAAAGAAATGGAGTAAATTACATAGAAAAATGGAAACTATGGGAACCATGCAGGCAGAAAAATGTTTTGTAGGAAGAATGAGGTTTAAGAGAAAGCAGGTACTGAACAGTTTATGTAATGTAGCTTTGACTATATGATATATAACAATTTATGTGATGTATAAAGTTTGCAAATGTATACCTGTTGATATAGTTTGATTACTTTTATTTAAATGGACGTTTGCCTATGTCATAAGTAATAAATCAATAAAGGTGTTTAAAAGATACTTAGAGGGGATGACAAAGGTTAAAGTACTGCAGAAAGAGTGGAAGCTCAAAATAAGAAGAGAAGCTAACGCAGAGTGATGCAGGTAAAATAAGACAGCATTTGGATAATGTGCATGAGTTTAGAAAATCTGCTATTAAGCAACCATTTTTGATAACTGTAGAGCACAAAAACTTTTAAGCATAATGATTTATGAAACACAAAGTAGAAAGAGTGGTAGCCAGACTTAGGGAGCCTATGACAAGAACAATAATCAGAAATCCTATACAGATGGTTAGGAAATGCTGTCAAAATGTGTATAAATAAGAGGAATTCGGAAACCAATAAAAGGTTCACATTGAAATATTTATAGAAATGGTGGTGTATAATAAATTAACAGACGAGTTTACAGATCTCATTCCTATGGATGTTTGGAATTACTATGTTCTATGCAATCATGAAACAAGGAAGTCTCCCTATACCACAAAGCAAATACTATGCAGACGTACCAATATTAACATCATGTAGACAGATTTTATTCAGCTTATAGCTCTGAAATTGACATCCTCAATCAGTAACATAATTTCCTAATACACATGCATTATTGGCTCTCTGAAAAAAAAAACAATCACAGCAACAAGTGTCTTGGCAAATTTCTGACTGATTGAGCCATCACAACAAAATGAACCGCAAAGACGAGCAAGATGGCATTCGCTGCTATTCAGACAAATTTGTTCTGCTGTTATAGTGTTAGGGTTAGGTTAAGTGATTGGAATATGAAATGATTTGTTTTCCTTTGCTGTTTGTTTGGATATTCAGTGCTATTTTGGGAGGAGGAAGAGATATGTTTATAAAGTGCTGGCAATGATTTTTTTTGTGTTTCTATGCTTGTTTACTTAGATGGACTGCTGTACTATATATATGTATAATGTACACACACACACACACATATATATATATATATATATATATATACACACACTTCACATCCTGTGCAAGCGTGCACGTGCGCACACACCCATATATATATATATATATATATATATATATATATATATATATATATATATATATATATAACATAAACCCAGGGGTAAAAAGGTCACTCAGACAAACCATTCAGAAAAACCTAGCTAAGCTAGAGTTTATACTTGTGCGATACCTTAAACCTCCTAAGATGGAGACCCATGGGATATATACAAATGACCTCTTAAGGACATCAAGTATTTCAGCGACACAGCTTCAGAATGCTCATGACATTATTTTATACTTTATGGTTACATTCAGACCAATACAGCCAAACCCCACTAGCTGTGGGCATACATGTTTCAGACTTTTTACTGACCTCATAAGCATAGCATAACTGAATAGTTTGGCTATACTTCAGAAACACTGTGTCTTTAAAGCCAGCTGATGCTCATACACACTAAGATTCCTGCAAAATATCCCAACTAATATCCAAACCAAAGGGTAAAAAAAGGTCACACCAAAAAAACCACTGAGTAAAAACTGCAAGAAAAAATTATCCAATATCCAAGCTAGAGTTTTTTATACATGCATGTATGCAGACTAGCATATCTTCACACACATGCTAATATACCCTTTTCTTTATGTGCAATACGTTGGATCAAGAGGGTTATCCAGTATAGTATGTATGAAGGGAAGCCATTACTGCTAATCTCTTTTAAACACACACACACACACTCACACACACTCACACACACTCACACACACTCTCACACACTCACACACACTCACACACTCTCACACACTCTCACACACACTCACACACTCTCACACACTCTCACACACTCTCACACACTCTCACACACTCTCACACACTCACACACACTCACACACACTCACACACTCACACACTCACACTCACACACACTCACACACACACGCACACACGCACACACGCACACACGCACACACACACAGTAAAGAAAGAGGACCAGAGGTTTTTATTAGCATACTCATTCTAACAAAAAATATTAGACAATAGAGCCCGCTATGTTTCAAGCTGGAGGCAAAAGAATGCTATCTGACTTATTCATGATTGTAGATATAACTTAACAAAACAGATCACTCAAATGTACAAAGATGAGCTTTCTTTGGATGGGTGTTGACAGCACATGCCCAATGTAAGTCTGTAGGTTGCAAAACATAAAACAAATTCACAGCAACTCCCAAAACAAAAATTAATTTTATTAAAAAAGAAGTTATGTACTCACCATAATGTTCCATCTGAGTAGTTCTACTTCATTTGTCTTTAACCTGTGGGATACTGGATCCGTATTGGATCTGAGCTGGCAACTTCACTAGCATCTGCTCCGAGCTCCAAGCTCCTCCCCTTACCCAAAATACACCTCCACTACCTTCCAACACCCAGATCGAGTCTTTTGACCCTTATACTGATAACCCGACCTGAAAAATACTTTATGACCTACAACTGCAGCCCGCAGGTTGTTCATATGACAAGGTCAGGGGGAAGGAGGGAGGGACGGTTGAACACAAATTAAGTAGAACTACTCAGATGGAACATTATGGTGAGTACATAACTTCTTTATCTGAAGTAGTTTACTTCATTTGGTCTTCAACCTGTGGGACAGAGTCCTCAGCTACTAAACTCATGGGTGGCTCTCATGGAAAGATATTCCAGAGCACCACGGAACCAAAGGATGCGCTCCTCCTAGAAGTCAAATACAATTTGTAATGAGAAATAAAGGTATGAGATGAGGACCAAGCAACTGCAGAACAAATATCATCAAATGAGACTCTAGACCAAAAGGCCATAGCCATGGACCTAGTAGAATGAGCTTTCACCTGACCTGGAGGAGACATACCTTTGTCCTTATAGACCTGAAGGATGCATGAGGAAAATCCACCTAGCAATAGTGACCTTGGAGATAGGTTTACCCAAAAAGGGTTTGTAGAAGGACACAAACAGCTGATCGGATTTACGGAAGTTTTTGGTCCTGTGTAAATAAAATCGTAACTGTCTATGAACATCCAACACAGAGTTGTATTCCATTTTGTTAGCAAAGTTAGGAAAGAAGACAGGTAAATTAATGGTTTGATTGATATTAACTTGTGATGCCACCTTAGGAAGAAAGGATGGATTGGTCTGAAAGGAAACCCTATCTTTATGGAAAATCATATATGGAACTTTGATGGACAAAGCTTGCAGTTCTGAGACCCTTTTAGCAGAAATGATAGCCGGCAGGAATGCTGTTTTCCAAGGTAAGAATTTTAGATCTGTGGTTGCAGCAGGTTCAAAAGGCAGAGCGACCAAAGCTTGAAGAACCATAATAAGATCCCATGGGGAAACAGGATCCTTGACTGGGGGGCGTAACAGAAAGGTCCCTTTGATAAAGGCTTTACACACAGTCTGGAGGAGGACAGTGAGGGAGAATTCTCACCCACATGAAAATGAGAAATGGCAGCCAATTGAACTTTGATAGTAGAAGAACTAGCTCCCTGTTGAAAAATATGAGCTAGGAAATCAAGAATGGCAGAAATAGGAGCCATGAAGGGGTTTAAACTCCTTCAAGATGCCCAAAAGGAAAAACATTTCCACTTGCTGCTGTAAACCTTTCTGGTTGAAGACTTATGAGGAGCCACCAGAATAGACCTAACTGAAGAGGATAATCCAGGAGTCCTAGCAATCATGGGAACTTTAGCAGCCAAGCTGTGAGCTTCAAACTGTCCAGGTTCGGATGAGGAACCTCCGATGGGTGTGAAATCAGATCCTGAATGGGATCCAAGATCCAGGGCGGAGCCAGAAGGTGAGAACAAAGGAAGGGAAACCATACCTGGTGAGGCCAAAACGGGGCAGTGAGGATCGCTTTGCTCCACTGTCGATGAGCTTTCTGTAGAAACCTCAGAATAAGAGGTACCACAGGGAAGCATACAGAAGACCGGGAGGCCAAGCATGGGCTAGAGCATCTCTGGGGGACTCCCCCGACAGGGAGTTCAGAGCAAAAAACTCGCTGCACTATTGGAAGGAGATGTGAAGAGATCGCAGCAAGGCTGACCCCACTCCAGGAAGATCTTCTCTGCTACTGAAAGATTCAGAGACCACTCGTAAGGCATCAGAATAGTCCGACTTAACCTGTATGCTAGAATGTTGGACCATCCCAGTATGTGCGCTGCTATGAGAAAACGACCAGTGGAGATCGCCCATTCCCACACTCTCATGGCCTCGCGACAAAGAGGGTAAGATCTGGTCCCTCCCTGTTTGTTGATGTACCAGACCACTGACATGTTATCTGACTGAATTGCAATGGTTCCCAGAGGAAGAAAGGCATGAAGGGCCTGCAACACCAAAAGGACTGCCCTCATCTCTAGAATGTTTATGTGCAAGCTGGTCTTTACAGGGGACCACAGGCCTTGGACTGTCCTGTCCGAACAATGCCCCCCCCCACCTGAGATGGGAGGCGTCCATGGTCATTGTGGGTAGGGCAGAGGCCGAAACAAAGGGTCGGCCCTCCAAGATCTCCAGAGAGCACATCCACCACAGAAGGGATGACTGACAGACTCAAATGAGTTGTATTAAATATGATAATGAAAGTTCCAACAAGGACCATTGTACAGCTAATGTCCACTGTAGAATTCTCATATGTAATTGGGCACACAGAAGAAGGATTATGGTTGCTGCCATTGAACCTAAGGCCCTCAACACTGACTCTGCCCGATGGAAGATGAGAAGACATGCATCCTCAGGTTTTGAACTCTCTCCGAGGTCAGGAAGATTTTGCATTGTAAGGTGTCTATCCTTGCTCCAATGTAGTCTATCACCTGGACAGGATTTAGAAGGGATTTGGATGTGTTGATTGTGATCCCCAAAAGCAGGGCAAGCTTTAAGAAATAATCCCTGGTTTGAGAAAGTAGATGCTTGGTGGGAGCAGAGGAGCCAATCGTCCAGGTATGGATAGACCTGAATCCCCTGAAGCCTCAGGTGAGCCGCTACTACCAGCATCACATTGGTGAACACCCTGGGGGCTGTGGTGAGACCAAAGGGTAGGGCTCGAAATTGGTAATCCTAGCCGGAAGCAGAGGAACCTCCTAGAGCTTCTGTGCATCTTTATGTGATAGTAGGCATCCTGGAGGTCTAACGAGCATATTCAGTCGCTCTCTTGCAGGTAAGGCATGATGGACTGTAGGGTGACCATCCGGAATTTTTCTTTGGCCACTGACAGGTTCAGGGTAGATGGGTCCAGAATATGCCTCAAGTTCCCTGTTTTCTTTGGCTCCAAAAAGAACCTGGAGTAGAAGCCCAATCCAGACTAATCTGGGGAGATGGGTTTGAAGGCTCATTTTTCTAACAGCTTGGAAATTTCCTGTGCTGCTGCCTCCCTTTGCATGGGTGGTATTTCCGGGAGGTGTTTTGGAGGTTTGGGAGGAACCACAAAGTGGATAGAGTATCCTCTGGATATGATTTGAAGCACCCAGCAGTCTGGTGTTATGGACTCCCATGCCACCAGTTGCAATGGCAATCATCTCCAGACTGCCTCCAGAGTAGAGCTGATGGGCAACCCTTCAGGGTTGCTGTCCGGGCCTGTCCGAGAAAGGTTCTCGAGACCCAAAATTCTTCGGACCCCCTCTGCCTCTGGGCCGGCATCCATTCTGTCCCCCTGTGACTCTGGGGGAAGAAGAGCCCTGAGTGTCTCGGGAATACTGTGACTTCCAGAACCACATCATCTTTTGCCCTCTCTGATTCCAGGAAAAGCATCTTTGAGGGTTCGAGAAGCAGATTTCAATGGCAAACAGTACCTTCCCATCCTTCTCATTCTGGACTAAAGTCTCTTTGACAGTCTTACCAAAGAGAGTAGAGCCGTCATAAGGGGCATTGGCAAAGGACTCCTTGAAAGGTTCCGAAAACTGAAATAGTCTGAACCAGGCGTTGTGCCTCATGGACACGCTAGACCCAGCCACCCTAACCACTCTTTCAGTAGCATGTGAGAAGAGTCACATGGACGTGTTGGAGACTGTTTTCAAAGGGGCCATCCTCGCGGAGAACGAGTCCCTGTCCTCCTGTGACATGGACTTGGGGGGAGACTCAGCTATTTCCTTGACCAGGTCGCGCTGGAGTCTCGTGACATGGGCCAGGTAGTTCAGCTCCCTAATGGAAAAGGTTGCTGATGCATAAACCCCCTTCCCTAAGCGGTCCACCATCTGCAACGTTCGGTCACGAGGATGAAACGAGGAACTCTCTTGGGCTAGTTCCTTTTTTGTGGCTGCCACTACCACCATAGCATCTATGGGGGAGTCCTTGTTCCACGCGGGTCTATCTGATGCTGGACTCATGATCTTAGGATGTTTAGGGATTGGTTCTATGGTATCTGGCTCCTCCCAGGCCAGAGAGGTGACCAGGTCCACCAGGGGATCTGCGGGAGGGGACACCCAGAAAGTAAGTGGGCCCGTGCCAAAAGACTCCAGGAACACGGATTCATCAGAAGGTTTGGGGGTGGACCAACCTCCCCGCTGGTGTATTATTTCCATGATGTCTCCAAAGGAGACATCCTCGGGAGTTGACCTGGGGGATCCTTCCCCATCATCCAAATCCGTATCCTCGGTGAGGGACTTGGGGGAGTCCAAGTGCCTCCTCTTACACGTATGCTTGCGAGGTACGTCTCCGGTGGGGCTCTCCGGGGGTGGGACTCGCAAGCCACTTGTTCCTCAGGGGAAACCATCTGGGGTTCCTCGAGAACAGGCTGTCCCTCTCGTAAATTGATGGGATGCGTAGACGCAGCTGAGGGGGTCAGGGCGGAATCTGAGGGGATAGTCAAAGGTGTCAATCCAGTGGAGGGAACCCTTTCCACCACGTTGAACGCCGAGGGAGAACGAACCTCCTGGGGTACCAAAACGGAAGCCGCTCTCCCCGGATCTGATGCGAGAATCGGAGCTGGGCCTGAAGTGGACAAAGCTCTGAGGAAGGGAACTTGTCCTGACAATGCCGGAGCCGATGAAAAAAGTTCCACTCCCTTGGATCTGACACCTAAGCTCCAGCTCAGAGAGCCACTCGGATATGAACTGGTCATATCCGACATGCTCCAGGCAGTTGTCGGCATCAAGAAGACAGGTACCATCGGTGCCGACCCCCTGACTAAGGCCATCCTCGAATCCAAGTAATCAGAAACTGGTGGATGGAGCAGAGAAGGAGAAATTGGTGTGAAAAAAGGAAGCAAGCTCCCCCCTCCAGAGGGAGAGGGGGCTGGCAAGACCCCCATCTTGATCTGTGTACAAATGAACCTCCCCATCAGTTTTATCCATGTCAACTACCGATAAGCTACGCGTGGATCTCGACGAGGCCATGGACTCTTACCTGGCAGGTCGAGGGACCGGGGCCTTAGATGGAGGATGTGTCTCCTCCGGCTCCGGGGAAAATCTCAGAGATCAGATCCGAGGGGAGTCAAGGATCTTAGCCTGACTTTTGGTGGGAGTAGAAGGAAGGTCCGGTGACCTCTTGCATTTCTCTGGCTTAGAAGAATGCTTGTCCTTGTGCTCCCTCTCCTTCTCTCTGCCCCTTTTTCACTCCACTTCCACAGGCTTAGAAGCGGGAGGTTGAGTCCCAGCCTAGGAAGGAAGAGAAGCAAGGGCAAGAGAGGAAGGAGAGGCAGCCACAACAGCCACTGTGACCGAAGCCGTGGATGAGGCAGCCACCTCAGAAGTGGAAAGAAGGCCTTTGAGGGCCAATTTAGCCTTCCTGTCCTTAATAGCTCATGGGTTAAAACCTGCACAGATAGTACACTCTGTACTCAAGTGGGTAATGCCCAAGCACATCACACAAAGTGTGGCCATCTGCAAGAGACAATTTATGGCCACACTCAGTGCACCTTTTAAATACAGGCTTGGGGTCAGCCATGACTGTACAAAAAAAACACACTAGAGAAGGAAAAAGGAGAAGAAAAATAACCTATTTCTCACTCACAAACCACTCACCACACACTCAAGGCACACAGAACACTGAGGGGGGAGGGGAAGCAATACAGACTAACAAGCTAACACTAAAACTACATTGGAAACTTTCTAACACACGACACACCAGAGAGGGGAGGAGAAGAGGGAACCTTCACTAAACAACTACACTGAAAATGTTTAGAAAAAGGTTGCTTAAAAAAGCAAAAACCCACTCACTAACTCAGAGCTCAGGGGATCACAATGCATCAGGCAAGCCAAGGCAAATGAGATCTGGGGGTTGGAAGGTACTGGAGGTGTATTACGGGTAAGGGGAGGAGCTTGGAGCTCAGAGCAGATACTAGTGAAACTGCCACCTCGGATCCGATACGGATCTAGTATCCCAAACGTTGAAGACCAAATGAAGTAAACTACTTCAGATTTAATGTTGATCACCAGTACTTTTCTCCACTATGTAGGAATTTAAAAAACTGAAGGGCAGAACACATCACACAATTTAAATAATGAAATGAACAAATCACATGACTGTAAACAAGCCAATGAAGCCATACATTCACTGGTAAAATTGCTAAAAAGACATGTCAGGCATAGCACTCAACCTTCCATTCCCAAAATGAGGAACACCTTCCCTCATAATGTGGAACAAATGGGCAAAATGTGGAACACATACTAAAGGCTTACTAACAACTTCAACTAAAAAGGTCACAGGGTGGTTAAAATATGCTCTTTTAACTTATAAAAAATATCTTTTAATGAATTAATATGATTCATTGCTATTTACCATGGATATCAGTTAAAAGATTCCTAATACAAAATGTGTGCCAGACCCTTGCAATGTGGAACTTTGAGGAACATGAATTTTTTTAAGACCTCAAATGAGGTATGTTCCTCATAATGACATAGTCTTGAGAGGTATGATTGCAGGAGCAAAATGTTAAAATATAATTAATGTTCTAAAGGTCTCCTTTTTAAGACTTTTTAAAAATGTAAGGTATCATTTAGACCTGAAGATTGACAGCCATTACATAAAACTTGCAATGTGTACTCTTGTTTTATCTAACATTGCCACAGCTTTAACTTTTCTAATATGGTGCTCACTTACTTGGAAGTGGAGTATGTTTACAATTCCCTACACGGGCAACTAAGCTAAGGTTCTTTTAAATCTAGAATGGTAGAAATAGGTGTGCATACAAATACTGGCCCCATTGCTACAAGTTACAACATCCATATCTTTGTTGGATGCCAATTTTTTGGGAAAGGTGCTGCCCTTTTCTTCCCAAGTATGAGTGAGTAGCATTAGCTGCTCACCCCCACCCTCCCATGTCATTTCCTTCTATACCTGGGTTAATATTTGATCCAGAGACCTCTGAGTTACAGTTCAGACTTTATCCCTGGTTAATGAATTAATTTTATACAACAGATGTGAGGTGGGGGGAACAGGTTTAGCTAAAAACCAGGATAAAATTTCATCTAATGAGAGGAGCACCATTTTTTTTACAAACAGATCATTACAGACGAGATCAAATAGCAAAACAGGTATATTTCATCCAATGAGAGGACCACTCTTTTGTTCACAGAAGACCACAGACAAGATCAAATAGCAAAGCAGGTATAATTACAATCAGAAGCATGTTTTAAAATGGCACTAGCTACAAGGAAAACAGATGAGAAGCATTAATAAGCAGTAAGCCTTGTCAGAGCACCTTATCACACACCCACAGTATTAAAATAAATTCACAACTAATTTTGGGTATTGAAGGATGAGAAGTGCATTCATTCCAGTGTTATTGTTACATCATGTATTCCAGAGTGGAACTAGGTTGTTAAACATTCATTGACTGCTTTCTGCTTCATTTTATAGAGTAGCAAACAGGCAGTGTGTACAGTCTCACTCTGTGGATGACTTGTAATGGAGATTGGGAGGCAGCAGAAGAAGAGTTAAGGAAACACCGTGCATACACACTGTCAAGTGTGTTCATGTCTATGACAACAGAGGTAAGGAGCAATGTAGATAGAAAGGAAACATAGCAGATCAAGACCACCCACATCAAGTTTCTGTCCAGGCATTAAATATCTCTGACTGAGGGACATGTATTCAAAGTAGAGTAGCAGTTTCTCTCCTAATCCTGCCTGGACACAGATTAAGTTCTACAGGAAGAGCAGGGATAAGACTATGCAAGGAAACCAAGGGATGTCAGAAGGCAAAGGCACAATGTATGTTTATGTGCATTTCCTTGTGTTTAGTGTAAACCCAGGATGGACAGAATGGAAAAATGCATTGCAGGTGTTTTGTAGCCTCTCACCCTGAGGTAGTACAGCACAACGCCTGTGCTCAGAATGTCATCATCCATGGCAATTAGGTGAGGTAAATGTGAGTCTATGGTCACCCCTGCTTTCCCCTGATTGATATCCACACCACATTTATCAGATGTCCACTTGTCAGTCCAGTCTTTGGTAAGTTGCTCTATCTGTGAAAAACAAAAAAAAAAAATGCAAAGGCATTAATATGTGTTACATGTCATACCTCTCAGCATTACTTTGCACTGTTATATTTATTTATATTTCTTTACTGGGGTAGTGCACTGATCAGTATTGACCAGTTTCAGGCTCAGCCCCAGGAGAATTACAAAACATTTCATTAACAAAAAATACAGAAATGTAAGCAATAACACAACAGTTCAGACTAATTACACAGAAAAAAAGTGTGTGTGTGTGTGTGTGTGTGTGTGTGTGTGTGTGTGTGTGTGTGTGTGTGTGTGTGTGTGTGTGTGTTCAGTGAATCGTGAAAGAGACTTGGAAAGGAAATAGGTTAGTTAATGTTGCATGTCTCATGTATTCAAATAAGACACTGAGGCTGGGTATGTGTTCACGTCATTTTTTATACATACACACATCAGGACCTGTAACTTGTACATATACTCCGTACTTGTTACTTCTAACACACTCACACGTGCATCTCCAGTCAAGTTTACATTCACACTGACTGACTACACAAAATAGCACTGATCTTGCATGTGCTCAGTAACTTATATGCATGTGCTGTCTAGCTACAGTGGCTGACTAGATTTAATATACACACTGATCTACATCCTTCCTCTTTTATTTTGCTCGACATTGCAAAATACAAGAATCAAGGCATATTTAAGAGCTAGACATTACTTCAACATTTCCAACGTAAACGTAACTGACTTCAAATCCAAGTCGGTGTGTATTTAGGATTGTGTTTGCAAATTCTACCCGATCTAGTTACATAGAAATTCTGGCTGGGTTTAATAATAGGGACAATCTATGGGGTTTCATTCAATATTGGAACATATGGGTTTACACATCAGAGTTGCTTGAAGAAAGCACACTGTCCTTCTGAATTTGAACAGTTGTTGAGTCACTCTCAAACTTAGAGTCGTTGGCATAGGTAATCTGCTGTGGCACTAGTTCTGAGACAGGTAAACACATGTCTACGATTCCTTCAGTAATCCATTCCTTCAGATTGTATGATGCATGATCTCAGTTCCTTACAAATGTCCTTCATGATTTCTACACGATCATGACCTTTGGATGTTGGCATTCACACAACTTCTCCTTGTAACAATGGTCAAAGGGGTTTACTGGTTTTATCAGAGTACAACTGTTTTCTTGAAAGTCGGGCCTTGACCACATTATTGTTCTTTGAGTTTGGTACTATCAATTGTTTGCTGAATGGAAGAGTTGTTTGCGTCTGTCTGGACATCAATCTTTGAGCAGATGAACCAAACAAGTTGTCTCAAGGAATGTTTCTGAGATTGAATAAGTTAAGGAAAACATTGGTACCATCTCTTTTGGATTTCTCCAACAAGTTCTTTGCACTCCAAACTGCATGTTCAGCTAAACTACTGGTTTGTGGATACTCAGGGCTACTGTTAACATGAACAAAGTCCCAAGACTCAGCAAATTTCTCAAACTGCTGACTAGTAAAATTTGCACCATTGTCAGACATGACTCTGTGCAGATTACCATGGACATCAAAATGTCTCTTCAATTTTGTAATGACTGTGCTGGATGTTAGATTAGAAAGTAGGTCAATTTGAAAACAATCTGAGTAAGAGTCTACCACCACCAAGTAATTTTGACCATTCCATTCAAAAATATCTGTAGCAACCATCAACTATGGTAATTCAGGAATTTGGTGTAGTTGAAGTGACTCTTTTTGTTGATGCAGTTTGGTGCTGTTGTAGACTGAACATGCTAGAGTTTTCTACTCTATATCTTTGGACACAGAAGGCCAAAATACAATGTCTCTTGCCCTTCTTTTAGTTGAATCAGTACCAGAGTGACCATGATGGAAAATTTTGATATATTCCTATTGTAATGCTTTAGGAATTACCAATTTTGGACCTTTCATGATGATTCCATCTTCCATCATGATGAGCTCATCTCTGTAAAGACAAAACTGAGGAATGTCAAGTGGTAAACTAGTTTGTAGTGTTGGCCATCCTTGACTGATAATGTTTGTCAGCTTCTGGAGAATTGGTTCTAAAGCTGTGTGATTTCTTAGTTCACCAAGTTCATCGTCATCAAGGCTTGAAAAATCTCTGACTTCCCTGACTGCAAAGTCTGCTGTTTCATTTTCATGCTGCTATGTCATTTGTTTGGGTGCACATGACAAAGCATCAGCAAGGTACAAGTGTTTGCCCATTTTGTAAACAATATTGAAATTGTACTTTTAACATCATGCATTGCAATTGAGCTGGGGCTGTATGCATTGGCTTTTTCACAGTTGTCACTAACTGTTGGTGATCAATCTCTATTTGGATAAGTCTGCCATAAATATAATCACTAAATTTCAAACGTGAACAATACTGTCAAAAGTTCTTTATTTGTGCATAATGCATCTCTATTTGAGTTAAAGTTCTCGACACATAAGCTACTGGTATGTCCTCTTGAAGACATGCTTCACCAAGGCCATACCTTGAAGCATCACAAGAAATAGTTACAGGTTTGTGAACATTATAATATCTCAATATGGGTAGACTGGCAACTTTCTTCTTCAGAATAACAAATCCTCTTTGTTGTTGTTTCAACCAGAACCAGTTTACATTTTTGGTTATCAACTCATGTAATGGTGCAGAAAGCTCACTCAAGTCTGGGATGAACTTTCCTAAATAGCTGACCACACCTAAGAAAATGCTGTAAAGATGTGATGTTCTGTGGAACTGGCAGTTCAACAACTATTTGCTCAGACATATCTGGCTGTAAGCCAGAACTGGTAAACAAATGTCCTGCATAAGTAGCTTCTTCCAGTTTGACTTTACATTTCAGAGGATTCAGTTTAAGATTTACTTCACATGCACGATCTAGAACTTTCCTGAGATTTCTATCATGTTCATCTTCACAACTGCCTCCAATAATAATGTTGTTTACTATAATAGCACATGGATAACCATCAAATATTTGTTCCATGGCACACTGAAAGACATAACTGGTAGAATTGATTCTAAATGGCATTATTAGAAACCTGTATCTACCAAATGGTATACCGAATGTAGTTAACAATAAAGACTTGTGATCCAGCAAAATTTGCCAAAGAGAGCTTTTTGCATCTAAGACTGAAAAAAAAACAGTGGAATTTGGCATGAGACTGGCTACCTCTTCTACTGTACACACTGGATGATGAGGACGTTTAAGTGCTTTAAGTCTCTTGGATCAATACAGATTTGAATATCATCTGAGCTTTTCTTATGAGCTATGACCATGGAGGATACACCCATTCAGTCAGTTCTTCTCCTTGAGTAAGGACACCTAAATTCTCCATTTTGTCTAGTTCTGATGTTACTATTCTCTGCATTGCTACTGGAATCTTCCCTGCTGATCTAACAACTGGACTTACTTCATGGTTTAACTTAATGGAATATGTGACTAGAAGTTTATCAAGCTCATCCTTGAAAATAGTGTATTCACTAAAAATACTATGTGTAAAACTATTGTTATTCATACCTTACATATTGAACCTCTATTAAATGAAACCGGTCCCATTCTTAGACTGTTTTTGAGGCTGTGCAGTCTAAGAATGGGACCGGTTTCATTTAATAAAGAGGTGACTGCATGTGTTTTTTAATTACATAAAACTGCAAGTCATAGCTGTTTCCATCAGAATGGCATGAAAGAACTACTGCACCATCAGTCTGAATCTCTTCACCACCATAAGCAACTAGTTTTGCACACTTTGCTGAATCAAGTTTCTCACCAGCTTTTACTTCAGCAAACATTTGTGCTAATATAACATTGCACTTAGATCCAGTATCGACTTTAAGCTCCACAGGTTTCCCATTAATTTGTACAGTACAAAATATTTCACTCTTTGTTGACAACTGACAGTCTACTGTATTAACTGTTTCATCAATCACAGGGACACCATCAACATAGAAAGATTGCTAACAGCTCTTGGAGTTCACTACAGTCTCTATCTGATTTACTTGCTTCTTTAGATACTCTTATTTTAACATAAATTTGAGACACTTTAGACTTGCAAAGTCTTTTGAAATGACTCCACTTCTTACATTTGTGACATTGCTGACCAAAACTTAAACACCTTTCCTGTTTAGGTCAATGATTGCTTCCATAAGTGCGACTGTTAACAATGAGGTTGGTTGAGGCATTACCTCTTGGTTTATATTTCTTTTCCATCTCAACGTTCTATTGCACACTATCAACATTCGTACTAGCAGATACTGCAAACATGCTTTTCTCATTTGTAACCATATTCGCATGCTTTTTTGTAATTTCATGTATATGGCAAATCTCAAAGGCTTTCCTCAATGCTAATTCACTATCTTGAAGCAAAATATTTCTCACTGCATCATTACTGACACCACATACAACACAGTCTTTTATCAACTGATCTCGTAGATCACCAGATCTACATGTTTATGCTTTATTTCTTAAGTTGGTAATATATGCTACAATAGTTTAACCAGGCTTTTGATTTCTTGTATAAAATTTGTGCCTTTCCATTGTAATACTCATTTGAGGGTTACACATTTCTCTACATTTTAAGCACTCAGGGTCTTCACACCTGTATCTTAATAGTTCTCTCCCTCCCCTGCATACACAAATGAATGTTCTCACTCAATGGTCTTTGAGCCAGCTAAAATGAGAAGTATAAATGCACTTGTACATGCATCTTTATCAGAAAATGCAGTCTGTATGAAAACATATTCTTGCTCAAACACTCGCCAATTCTCTGCAATAGTATTATCAGACACCAGTGATTCAGGTTTGCAAAATCCTTTGGCCATAACAACAAAATGCTTTTAAACATAAGTTTAGACCTGGTACTTGTAATTTTGCTCAAGTGCACAACAATCTCTCCGAAAATGCTTTATTTTAACACTGCAAACATCTCAAACACTTTGGACACTTCAAAAAGTCTTAGCTGCTGTTAAAAAGTTGAACACTGTGAAAAAATTAAGACATTTTAGCCTTTTTGAACATTTTAAACACTTCAGAGATTATTTCAAACACTTTAAATATTATGCCACTATCTCAGACATTTTGAACATCTCGGAAATTATTCTGAACACTTTAAATGCTAAGCCACATGTTTGGTGACTGAAAATCATTTGAAACAAATTTAAGTAACTTCAAATAACTGCTGACCTGTTTGTGACTTCATTGTTGGATACTGCTCTATTTGTAACTACGTGCCTCATGGTTTGCGAGCTGCTGCAACTTTGGATCCCATTCTGACACTGCATGTCTCATGTATTCAAATGAGACACTGAGGCTGGGAATGCGTTCAAGTCATTTATTATGCATACGCACATCAAGAGCTGTAACTTGTACATATACTTTATACTTCATACGCTTACTGACTGACTTTACTTCTAACACATTCACATGTGCATCTCCACTCAAGCTTACAGTCATACTGACTGACTGCACAAAATGGCACTTATCTCTCACATGCTCAGTAACTGTCTAGCTACAGTGGCTGACTAGGTTTAATACACACACTGATCTGCAGTTAATATGTCCTGTGCTGAAGCAGGAGCACTTGGCTTAGATGAAGAAGTGCTTTTTGAGTTGCACTCTGAATTTGGAATAAGTGTAGACTTCCTTAATATCGAAGGGGAGAGCATGCGAAAGAGTAGGCACCTGAGAGTTTGGTTCTAGGGGTAATGAGAGTTAGTGTGGCTTGTGAGTAGTGTCTCAGGTTGTATGAGGAGTTTTCTCATGATGTCTAGCTGCAAGAGGATTAAATGTATGCAGTTAAAATAGCTTGTACATTTGGGATCCTGAAAGTAGGTTAGATATTTATTTTATGGATAGCCATTTGGGTTTTTCTAAGGTATACAGTGACGCTCACAGGTGAGTTTGTAATGAATTGGCAAATGCTGTTAGAGATAGTCTGGAGTGTGTCAATGTTTTTCTTAGAGGCAGAAGCAAAAACTGAAAGCCCACATTCAAGGACAGAAAGAAAAACGTTTGCCAATGATTGCTCTGGTTGGTTGGGATAGAAAAGGGGAGATCTTTTAGGCCCACAAGAGGAAAAAGTTTACTGCAGCTGTCACTATGTGGAAATGGAAGTTTAGTGACAGATCAATCTATAGTAGTTATTTGAAGGTGGAGGTTCTCTCTATGGAATGATTGTGTAGGTCAAAGGTAGTTAAAGAGTTAGATGCTTAGTGAATTTTCTGTGGAGTTCCAAAAGGCATAGTTTTGGTCATGGTGCGTTTGAGAAGTAGTTTATGTTTTATGAGCCATTAGTGGAGCTCACGTAAGTCTGACTGGAGATGGCACTGAATGCTGGTGAGAGAGAGACCTGATCGGTAAATGACCATGTCATCACTATACAGGATAAGTGGGAGATTGGGGAGGTCACAAGGAAGTTTGTTAAAGAAGACGGAGAAGTGGGGAGCAAGAATGGATCTTCGTGGTACACCTTTGGTAACAGGTGCAGAATTTGATTGGGAGGATCCTATTGTATCTCTGAAGTGTCTCTCAGTGAGGAAGTTTTTAAACCAGGGAGCAGCATCTGGACTGATATTAACTTCAATTAATTTGTTTTGGAGAAGACTTTAATGGTCAATGAGGGCAGATGCCTTTGTCAGGTCCATAAATAGAGAACCTGTAAGGAGGCCACTATCAGAGTACACCTCCAAAATTTGCAGTGTCCTTGCATTATGACAAGCAAGCTCCATTTCTGGCAGCAGAAGAAAGCACACTTCCCTTTTCCATGTGAACCAAGAGATGGCAGCTATGAAGTATGGGCTAAATTAACAGACACCTAGTGCTCAACCACAATGTTGGGTGTTCTTCAGAACTGGCAAGGGCATGCAGTTGGGGATTTTTGTTAAATATCCATCTCAGACAGAGACTCCTCCACAACACATGACTTTTCACCTTGCTTCTCCACATGGTTGGCTTCTGTCTTGGCTTTGCCATTGTTTAGAATGGTTACACCTGGAATGTTAGGAAGGTCACAAGGTGGAGTTCTGGTCAGATGCGAGTTACGGCACTCCATCAGGAACTTGCCATCATATATCAGTCTACCTTATGGGATGGTACTGTACAACATCCCCCCTGGGGTGATGCTGTAGTCCTGTGGAGCAGCACTGTATCATGAAGAATCACCCTGCAGGTTAGGATGCATCGAAACTGAGGCTTCTGACAGCCCAACATTGACACGCCAACAGTACCACTGGCCAGATTCCAATAAGGAACAAACACTATGCCTATGTCATTCAGCCTTTCCCAGTACCTATCAACAGTTTAAAACTCCCCCATATCCAACAGGTCACCAAGTGCGCATTCATACTCTTTCACACACACATTCAACCTACCACTAACACTCTCTCTCTTTTGCACATGTACACCTAACAGAGGAACAGGAACAAGTTAACAGCCATTCAGTTTTAGTGGGTTTATAAAGCCTGTGGATACGTGTTAAGAATTTGTCTTGCAGCTGGAGTTGAAAGTTGGTTTGGTTTACAGCTGCTGTAAAAGGGTCATGTAAGGAGAATATATGGTTGCAGATGTGGGATGTAAGAAAGATTCTGAGTTTGTCTATACCTGTGCTGCCCTGGCTTCTGAAGAATTTTAATACTGGTGGTAGGATGGTTGACAACTGTAAAGGTGACTGGGCAGTTTAGTTCTTAGTGATGGTGGCAGAATGTTTATGTTGGCAATGGAGTTTGGTATGTTTGCAATAATCAGATAAAGTATGGAATGTTTGGAAGACCTGAGGTTAGGTCTTGGGGTTCTTTTACAAGTTGAAGGCGACCTAAGTCTACTAGGAAAGTACCCATGTCAGATGGAAGATAGTAAGATAATTAAGATTGAAGTCACCTAGAATGATTATGTTATTTTCTGGGACAGTTTTTAAGGATGTTAGTGATGAGTGATTTGAATTTGTTTAGGGAAGCAGGAGGAGGTATGCTGTAGTTGTCATTTGTCTTTGTGAGATGAACGTTTTAGGAGAATTCAGTTAGTACTCGACTCTGAGGAAGAGTTTCCTTGAGCACTGGACTTTTGGGTTTAGGTGCTTCTGTAAAAAAATAGAGCCTCCATCATTTGCCTGGTCTATCATCACTAACATACTTGTAGGAGGTTACAAAGTTCTGGAAATTGTGGACTCTCTTTCTGACCTGGGATTCTATGACTGCTAGAATGTCTGGATTGTATTAGGAAATAAAGCACTTATTATATGGTCTAGTTTGTTTCTGATGCTATGGGCATTGAGGACCCTGTAAGAAGGGAGTAATTCTGATGTTGAGGAAAAGGAGTTGTTGGGTCTTGGTTGGGTTCAATGTTATTATTTTTTAAAAAGGAATATAAAGATTATGGGGGACAGTCTAAATGAGGCCTTTAGTGTTTTTAGCCAGAGATGTTTCTGATTCTTTGTAATCATACAGAACAGTGATCCTGACAGTGGTGAGCTAGGAAATTGGTTTGGTCTGATTACTGGGAGGTAGTGGTGTTTTTTTTTTTTTTTTTTGTGAGGAAGTTACGAAGTATGGGTAATGCATAGTGATATGATGATTGTCTGTGTAAGTGTTTTTGATACAATGACTGCTTGTGTAAGGGTTTTACAAAGATATTTGTTATTGGTATTAGGGGATTGGTAAATGAAATAAACAAAAATAATATAAACACATCCAAAGTTGGCAGGCTATGACAAAAGGGTAGTTTGTATCCAGTAATAGTAACCTAGCAGAAGTGTCTTTATTCCACAGTTTTTCTTTATGCACAAAATGCTTACTTTTCAAATGACACGTAACAGAAATGTAAATTTAGCTGTTTACAATTATATCAATTACATGAGAATCACACAATCATCAATGCCATATTCTTTCCATTAAATTAGCAACAATATATAGTTATTCTTTAGTTATATTTTTAATGAAGATTTCAGCTTGACCCAAAACATATAATCTGGATTTTTGATGTTAGATCTTATTGTTATGCTAGTAATCTATTTGTGGTAAACAACAGTGCCTATAGAATACCCAATTACAGGGGGAAATGTTCTTCCAACTATTACCTTTCCCTGCAACAACCAAAAGTCCTCATAAGAGGATATTCTAATGTGTTAATGTACCCACATAATATAACATTGATCAATCAAAGATCCTAAAACAATACATCTGCCTGACCCTTCTGCCTTAAAATAGGATTGTATGCCATTCCAATATTCTTTTTTTTTTTCACATTCACAAAATATATGCTATCACTCAGCTTTTAAATGTTGTTTACACTTCCAATAAGCAATTTCTTTGGTTTTATACATTTTATTAATTCTATGAGGTATAATACATACTTGAGTATATTTACGTGACAATTTTCTAAAACACTATATTAGCCAAACCTACTGACTTTAAAATCAAATCTCTGCTGTAATTATTATTGCTATCATTTATTTCACACTGACTTAAACATTTCCAATATTATTCATATTTGTTTGTAATTCTACAATTAAATTTTATAAAGTAGATAAAGACTATCTTTATTCCACCATTTCCTTTATTAATCATTAAAGAACAATCCAATCATTTTGGAAATCTACTTTTATCTTGGTCTATAATTAAACAAATTTTATCTGAGATGTTTTCCTTATATTAAATATTAACATCCACCTAGACTGCACTAACTGAAAATTACTTGCTCTTAATCTGCTGACAAAATATAATTTTCCTTTAGACAGTCAGCCCAAAAATAAAGGTATTTACTCTTGGTTCTATCATTTTATTATAGCAAGAACAATCTACAAATCCCTGTATGCCAAAGGAAAATACAGAAAAATAAATTTTAATAATAATAATAATAAAGAGAAAAAATTCTAATTTTTAATGTAGCATGTTTATATATAAAATATCAAAATATGTTAACCAAAATATTAATATAATTGATTTTTCTTAATTTATTGGTACAGCTATCAACATTTTAGTATCCATAACTGCTTATCATCTATTATTTCTAAAGCAGAAGTAATCACAATCTATACTATTTATTTTCTTCCACTGAGCATGATACAGGTTTATCTGCCCAATATAGTATTGTTTTATAAACTAATGCCAATATACAATTCCTGATATTAGGAAATACTATACCCCTTTAATGCCACGGCCTAATATGGTTTGTATAAGTTGTACTTGGCTTTGAGTGATACCACAAAAATGTTAAACATTTTGCTTAATTCTCCCAAGTATATCTTTACCTTGTGTTTGTCTCTTTTTTTTTTTTTTTTTTTATAAAACTAGTCTGGTCTTTGTGTATTAATTTATTTACTATTTCTTTCATACTATTATTAGCAATGGATGCATTTTTTATTATCTAAATTTACAATAGACAGATGTTTATATGAAGTACATAGCTTGGGATCTTTTTCTTGCTTTATTATGAGACAAATCAACAAATAATTCCAGGCAGGTGGGACTTTACTGATTGACTGATATTTGTTTACCAGGAAAGTCCAAATGAACATTGCCCTTTTTCAGTGGAGGCCTGGAGAGAAAAGTTCCATTACACAGACATCATGGACATCATTTGGATTGTTTCATCACTACCATTTTGAAGTAATACATTTTTTATCAAATTTTATTTTGAAAAAATTACAAAATTAAATTTTTTCAAAGTAAAATAAGTTAATTAATTATTTTTTTTAAAGTAAATTAAACTTACTTTGGGAGAACAGTTTGCAAGCTTCTTTTATAATCCCATTTAATCCTAGCGTTTTTATTACTCTTTAGTTTATCTGTTCTTTAACTTATTATTGTATCCTTCAATAATTCCTGACTTTGCTCTGTACTACATTTAGCATTAATATTATTTAACATTTCTGTAGTAATGCTTACTGTATTTTTCCTTTAGCCGTTTTATTTATTTTCATGTAAAAGTTGCAAAATGCTTGTAGCATCTCCTCTATATCAAATGTTTTGTTATGAAATTCAGGATTTAATATTTTTTTTTTATTTGATTTGCTTTCCTAATTAGCTTACATCTATTAGCATATCTATGTGGTCCTTTTAGTATCATAGCATATAAATGTAATTTAATCTTTTCTAGGACAATTTCAAGTTCATGTGCTAAGATTTTCCTGCTGACTTTTTAACTTATTTTAAGTCATCTTCACCACATCTTCAGATATTTATCACTATAGCTCCAGGGCACTATACATCAATGATGACAAAAACATGCAGTACAACCTTGATTTACAGATTATGTGGGAGATATCATTTAGTTTATACAATTAGAAACTAATGAGAGTTTAAGGTTGACTGCAAGGTGTGCTTTAAATCATACTTTATGCCACAGGAACATCACAAAGCTATTAACTAGCATTCTCCAGTTCAATGTAACTATAACTTATGCTGTCTGATCTTCATGCTGTAATGTACTTTACCCCTCTATCCAATGTGGTAGTGGAAGAACATTTGTTCCTGGAATGCACTGGCTGCCAATGGGCTAACTGTGACATTTCAAAGACTGTCAGAAACCCCTTCTATTGAACTTGTCATTATATTGGAAGTTGAATTTCTGGTAACTGCTTCCTGCACTCTACTTCCTGCGCCCCCACTGGTGGGAAAAACTGCTGCGACTCTCAGCAAATCAACATCTGATGATAGTTTTTCTGTGTCTTACAGAAAAGCTGTTGCTGTGAGGGTTTCGCCCTGCTCCTCAGTGTCTTTTACATGCTTGATGATGTACAAGCAGGGAGCCAATAAAGGTTGCTCTGGTGTCTTCCATGAAGTCTGTCCACCTGCGACAAGTATTTCAGGGTACATAATGATGCCTGCTGCTGGGACTCTGGTTGAACCACTGCACATACTGATGACACAGACCATGTGGTAAATTAGGTTTGTGGTGGCAGAGTCCTAGGCCCTGAACTTTTACTTCTGTGGCATGTCCAGGATGGCTTTTATGACATGACGCATTTCATCAGTGATTTTTCAATGTAAACAGTGTCTGTTAGCTAAGTATTCTCAGGGAAAGGTGGAAAAACACTCCTTTCCCAAATCTGTTTACAGTCCCATACTCCTTGACTTAACAGTTAAACAGCAGAGCTCTGTGGTGTCAGAAGTCTCTTCAGGGCTATCATCAAAGAATTCTTGCTTGGGCATCCCTTACCAGAACTGCCCAATGGGACTACTGTGTCTGGTTTCTTCCAAGTTATTCTATTGGTACCCTTCAAGATATCCACAAAGGGTGACACCACCCAAAATGAATGGGGTGTGTACCTGCATGCCTCCCACAGCCTTCTCTGTGGAAAAGGGTGATAATTGTCCTCCCTTTTCCTGTAGGAAATTGAGAAACTTCAAATCTAGGTTTGCCAGGGGGTGACACTTGTGGTTATCTTAGTCAGTTATAGAGGACTCCAGTGGAGAGTCATTATGTTTTGATTTATAAAAAGCCTTGTGAGATCTCTTGGGGGAAGGTTTGGAGGACTCCAGTACCAAGGGAACCCTTGGTGGCTTCCTGTGGAAGGAAAGGCTGCAGAAAGTTTCTGATGGATACATGTGGCATAATCTGCAACACATCAGCAAGTTCACTTAACATTTGGTAATATGGCTAGGTATGTGGAAGCCAAGTGATTTGGTGAAGTCATTACTACCTTAATTTTCTTTCAATCAACCACCTGAGTTGTGCACAGAATTTATTTATTTATTTTACATTTGTTGACCGGGCTAGTCTAGCTGGATATATGTCCATTTTCAGTAGAGGCCCAGGGAGAAAAGCTCCAAGCATTAGCAGTGACAGATATTACAATAATATATAATAGTCAAATGAATTACAGCACATTGTTACATTGAGGTTCAGATAAACTTGTACAGAGTCCTTTAGTAGTTTAAAGCTAAGATCAAATACAGAGAGCAATCATTTGATTTTTTTTTTTTTTTTTTTTTTTTTAATAGTAAGAAGGTAATCAATATTACAGGTATGTGACATAGAACAGTAGAGTAGAGAAGTGTAGAGAAAGCAAGATGGGGAAAGACATATCAGTCAGGGTTAGAGCAGGGACAAAGCCAGTGAGTTTTAATATACTCTTTAAGATGCTTTTTAAAAAGATGAGTGGAAGGAAGAGATGAAAGTTCAATAGGAAGCTGGTTCCAGCTTTTTCCAACTGTGTTGGTGAAAAGTGAGTCTCCAGCTTTGTCGTTAGATTTAGTAGTGGAAACTAGACTCTAGTAGTGGAGACTAGAATGTTACTATAGCTTGGGGTGGGGCTACAGACAAGGTAGAGATTATTTTTTTTAACTTTCCTCACAAATGTCAGAGGTGTACGGAGAAGGTCACTATAGCTTATCCTGTGCCAATGTACTGATTAGGACAACAATTTGAAATGTAGTAGTATAAAAACAATTATAAACACACAATTGTTATAGCCAAAGCAATACTGATTTGACACTGATTTTAGTAAGCAGATGGCTTGACGCTACATCTGCCATGCTAAATGAGTGGCTACTGTTTAAGAGCCATTAAACAACAGTAGGTGCAAGTCACTTGCATTCACAGATAGCCTTATTAGTTACATCCACTTTACTGTGCATATCAGATTGTGGTAAAATGCAGTGTAACACACTCTGCTGCTGCTCAAGGTGAAGCAAGGTCAAACCCAGTTAGAAGTTGTCAGTTCAGTGGCAGTGTGAATGAAGGAAAAGCAGCATTGAGCAGCAAGTCCTACCATGCAGCACAATTCAAAAGCTATAATTAAAAGGCACAGACAATCTAAAAAAAAAATGAAAACTAAGCCTAGAGCAAGACAAATGCACAGAGGACTAGCAATATCCTATCTACAGAAAAAAGACAAAAAATGTCCCAGATAGAGAGAGTCTTGGTACAATAAACATTATTAACAGCAAATACATTCTAACAAAATAAACACTAACAGGTTAACAGTAACTGCATTTTAAAAACATATAGAATTGGATTAAATAAAAACACTTCCCTGATGTCTTTCAGATTGGTGTCAAGGTAAAATACAGTCAGAAAAGGATCAACCCTGTAGCAGTTATGAAGCAAGGGTCTGCAGGAAACAGCCCAATCAAATGCACTTTGCAGCATAATTTAAAAGCTACTCAAACATTAGAGCCAATCAAAAGAAAAAAAAAAAAAACTATAAATTAATCCTGTTATAAGCAGAAGAAAGTACAGTTGTGTACACTTACCATAAATGTAGATGTTCGAGTGTATTCACTGTTGCAGTCATTACATTTGGGTAATCTGCTGGCAGGTTGCCCTCAGTCGGCCTGAATTCCAAAGTCTTGGGTCCTGCGTCGGTTGCTGTCTTCTCTTCCATGACGTCAGGTTGTCAGGGGTATAAAACATGCGGCCGACGCCATTTTCTTTAGTTTTTCTTGCCCCTGATGTCAGGTGCCCCCACAAAGGTAGCAATATTTTATATATATATATATATATATATATATATATATATATATATCTGTATACAAGCATCAATATAAACTTTACCTTCATCTACAAGCAAATACACCAAATAGGTTGTAGAAGATAGAGAAAGAAAGATAAACTGTAGAAAGACAGGGGGATGGCAGGAGGGTAACCTGGACTGCAACACTGAATACACTCGAACATCTACATTTATGGTAAGTGTACACAGCTGTATTATGTTCTTCATGTTTCACTGTTGCAGTCATTACATTTGGGTAGAATCCCAAAGCTATGGTTGGGAGGCTGGAGCTAAACAGCATTAGGTGTGGCTATAAGGCCCTGCAGCACCGCAGTGGCAAAGCCTGCCATGGACTTGAGTAGAGAAGCAAATGGTAATGCTTTCTAAAGGTGTGAACAGAACTCCAAGTAGCAGCCTCTAGAATGTCTTTGGTTGGTACTCCTCTGAGAAAAGCCGCTGAGGTAGCTGCAGCTCTTGTGGAATGAGACCTAATGCCCTTGGGCACAGGTTTACCATGGTGTAAGTAGCAGAAACGGATGCAGTGGCTTATCCACTTTGAAATTGTCTGCTTTGAGATAGCCTTTCCTTCTGATCCTGCAGCATATGACACTAGTAATTGCTCAGTTTTTCTTAGAGCTTTTGTCCTGCTCAAGTAGAATCTTAGCTGTCTGTGTACGTCCAAGGAATGCAGAATTCTCTCCCCTTTGTTCTGTGGATTTGGATAAAAAGTTGGCAGATGAATTGTTTGGTTAAGAGCCACACTGGAAACCACCTTAGGCATAAAAGTAGGATTTACTCTCAGAGACACCCTGTCTGGGTAAAATGTGATAAAAGGCTCTACAGCCATGACGGCCTGTAGCTCTGAAACTCTTCTTGCTGAAGTAATTGCTAGTAGCAGAGCTGTCTTCCATAATAAGAACTTTATGTCAGCAGTAGCGGCTGGTTCAAATGGAGGCAGGATGAGCTTTTCCAACACATAATTGAGGTCCTATGCAGGTAATGGTGATCTTCTAGGAGGCCTTAGCTTTTTGGCTCCTCTAAGATACTGCTTTAGTAAAAGATGAGAAATGATTGGTGGCTCTGTATTGTAATGAGCTGAAATGACAGAGGCATGGATTTTGATTGATGAGAAAGATGGGCCTTTGTCAAGCATCTCAGTTACGTATTGTAATATCTGAGGAATATGTGGTTCTGCTGTATCAGTTCCTTGTGCTTGATTCCAAACACAGAATCTCTTCCATTTGTCAGCATAAGATTTTCTAGTACTAGGCCTTCTGGCTTCCAAAAAGACATCCATCACAGCTTTACTGAGAGGTGTCGTTCGTATGATTACATGATTAGCCATGCTGCCAGGTTCTGAGTCTGTAGTTGATTGTGCAGGATTTGATTGTTTTGCTGGGACAGCAGTTGTGGTCTTTGAGCCAAGGTCCAAGCTGGGTATTGAGACAAGTTCCTTAGGATTGGGTACCAGTATTGGTGGGGCCAGTCCGGGGCAATTAATATCATCTTTGGCTTCTCTTGTCTGACTTTTAGGAGGACCTTGGGTAGAAGAGGCAGAGGAGGGAAGGCGTAAACTGACTGAAGGATAGGGCGTCCACTTTTCATGCTTGTCTGTGATAAGTCCTTGTGCAGAATCTTTTCAATTGATAATTTTGAGGAGAGGCAAATAGATCTATGTCTGGGCTCCCCAATTTCTCGGTTATCATGCTGAATACTTGTGGATTTAGTTTCCACTCGTGTGGATCCATAAGATTTCTGCTTAAATCGTCTGCCAGAGTTTTCTGCTTTCCTGGCAGGAATTGGGCTTGAAGATTTATTTGGTAGGTCAAAGCTGTGTCACACAGTGCCATAGCTAATCTGCAAAGGGGGAAGAGTGTGTGCCCACTTGCTTGTTTATATACCACATGAGTGTGGTGTCGTCCATCTTTATCAGTTGTCCTGGATGAAGTAAGTCCTTGAAGGCTGTTAGGGCATTTTGAACAGCTAGCATCTCTTTCTGGTTGATATGTAGATGCATTTGATTTGGTGCCCATATGCCCTGAATGCATCTTCCTGCCATGTGGGCCCCCCCAGGCATAATCTGATGTGTCTGTTGTTAAGGTTTGGCTGGCAGGGGGTAGAGTGAAGGGCCGTCTCATGTTTTGGTGACAGGCCTTTGCCCACCATAGAAACTCCTGTTGCAGGCAGGGGATGAGAGGAATCATTGTTTCCAGACTGTGTGAATGTTGACTCCATAAACTTTTTAGGTACCATTGATGTTTCCTCATATGCAGTCTTGCATATGGAATTAGTAGGATGCAGGATGCCATGAAGCCCAGAGCCTGCAGAATTTGTCTTGCAGAAGACTGGGTTTTTGTTGCCATCAGTTTGAAGTAAGTAGCCAGTTGCCTTTGTCTAGCGTGAGGTAAGCCATCTGGGCAGTTGTATGCAAGCTTGCACTCAGGAATGTTATCTTTTGAAAGGGTACCAGTTGTGATTTCTTTTCATTTATTGTGTACCCTAGGCATGCTAGAAGCCTTTTCACAAATGCCACGTGTCGTAGAAGAGTGTCTTTGTTCTCTGCGTGAATGAGACAGTCATCCAAGTAAGGATATATTTGAATACTTCTTTGTCTGCAAAATGCAATTACTGGTGCCAGGCACTTTGTAATGACCCTGGGCGCAGTGGATAAGCCAAAGGGCAGTGCAGAGAATTGGCAATGCATTATGCCAGCCTTGAATCTGAGGTATCTTCTGCACGACTGTCTTATTGGGACATGCAGGTATGCCTCTTTTAAGTCTAAAGTCACCAGCCACGCATTCTTGCCAAGCATGGGCAGAAGCTGTTGCAAGGTGAGCATTTTGAATTTTGGAATGTCCAGGTATGTGTTCAAAATCGATAAATCCAGTATTGGCCGCCAGGCCTTGTCCTTTCTGGGTACCAAGAACAGTCTTGAGTAAAAACCTTGTCCTTTTTCCTGTTCTGGTACTGTCTGAATGGCCCCCATAGCCATGAGGGACGTAACCGGTTTCTGTGCCTCTGCTCATTGTTTTTTTGGCAGGTGTGGCCAACCATTTGTCATTGGCAGAGTGTGGAAATGGAATCTGTATCCCTGTGATACGATGTTCAGTACCCACTTGTCATGGGTTATTAATTGCTGTTTTGAGCAAAAAGTGCCAATTTTCCCCCTATGGGTGCTGCCAAAAGGTAAGTGCTTGGTGTAGGCAGAGGGAAGTCATTGGAAATGCTTTCTGTAGGTTTGCGCTTTATCTCCTCCATATTTGGAGGTGGATGCGCCCCATTGCTTTGACCTGTACGAGTCTTGAGCCTGGTACCTGGAACCCTTAGGGTGTCTGGATTTGCCCCTTTGAGCTCTGTCTGACACAGGAAAGGACCAATTTTTTGTAGGCCAGTGTCTACTGAATCTAGGTGGTTGCACTTGTAAGAAATATTTAACAGTTTGCATAGACTTAGCTTTGTCTTCCATTTTCTTTAAAACCTCTTCTGCCTCAATTCCAAACAGAGAATCATGCTGTAAAGGTGCATCTAGCAATTTAGCTTTAACATGATCAGGCAAATGTTGTTCCTTTAATCAGGCAATGCCTCCTAATCAGAGATCCAGTAACTGCAGCCCTGCAGGAGGCCTCTAAAGAATCAAAACCACATTGCAAAGTATGCTTTCCAACTTGTTCAGCTGCATGCAATAATTCCTGCAATTCCTTATTTTCTGCACATTCTGAAATCAACATAATTTTCTGTTTCAGCAATCCCATAACATGCTGTTGGTACTTAAGCATATGAAATTGACAGTTTAAGGCCCTAATTGCCAAGGTTGCAGATGTATAAACCTTTTTCCCCATCTGTCCAGCGCCCTTGAATCTCTGTCGGGGGGGGGGTAGGGTTTTTTGCTGTTGAGGCCTTAACTCCCTTTGGACCCATTGAAATAGTTTCAGGATCAGCAGCAGGGTTTCTAAATAAAAATTTATGAGAGTCAGGGACCCTGTAATACCGGTCAGACTTACTGGGAGCCGGAGGTAAAGAGTCAGGGGTCAGGCTCGACTCCGAAAAAACATCATCCACAATGTCCAACACAGGGGGAATGGCTAAAGGCTTGTGTTGAGGGAGGAGGAGGAAATCCCCGAGCTTCTTTTTTGATTCTGAAAAGTCTGGACTCTCCCAGTGAAAATGTTCCTTCAAAGTATGCAAGGTTTCTCCAAATGAATAATCCTCAGGAGGAGATGCAGATGGAATAGACTCCTCAGCATCAGAATCCTCATAGGGAGGTAAAGATAATTCCTGATCAGAAGAGGAATCAGAAGAAATAGAAACCTGATCTGAAGATTCATAGTCAATGTCTTGCCTAGGCCTCTTATCTGGAAGGGGATGGGTACCCCTGATCAAGGTAATAAGGTCTTCAGCCATTTTGATCATCTGTTTTTTAGGCAAAGAGGCCTGTGCACATGGCTCAGGCATCGGTTCTTTAGTTTTTGAAGGTGTCTTTGCCTTTGGTTTTGCAGCTTTCGTCGGTTTGATATAAAAATGTTGAGGTCTGAATACACCCTCAGAAACCGGTACATACCATTAAAGTACATTAGGGCTATATATTATTATTATTATGACAGCTACTAGGTAGGGCAGGACCAGCTCGAATGTCACACTGATGGGAGAAGGGATGTGAATTTAACATGTGTACCAATAACACTTTGTTTTACAGCACAGTAAACCACTCCCATGCCTGATAAAAAGTATATATATATATTTAGAAAGCTTGTGAGGAAATTATTACTCTATTTTTGTTTTACTTGGATCGCTTGTCTGTGTACTTAATAAAGGATTTTCAACTGGAAACAGACTGCCTGCCTTGCTTGGATTACTTTCAAATACTTAGTAATACTGCAGAATTATATATTTTCTATTATTACTTTTTGACTTGACGAGTTTACGTTCGCTACTTCTACTACTATTGTCTGATCTGATTAATATACAGTGATTAACTAGAAATATATGGACTGAAAATCTTCCACACAGAAGTTTCTTACACTGTTTTGTTTAACTTATGACATTCATTGTTTTCCTGAAGTACTTCATGTACGAAACAGGTTTTAGGACATATTAAGCACAAGAGTATTTTTTACGCACGAGATAGGCGCATGTCTTGAGTGACTTGTTCATAACTGCACAGTATACAAGAAGAAATTGCCAGAGTCACATGCAGAACTACAGCACAGGTTCATAGGTTTAGAATAGGTGTAGAATAAGTTTAGGGTTGAAGAGTCACTGAACAACTTAACCACATTATCTTTGTAATTATAGGGATAAACTCATCCTCTCTGGGTAGGAGATTATCAATATAAATGCCAGGCATGAATTTATGATTACCCATTAAGCTGTGGTTTGCTGTAAAGGTTTCCAGGAAGGTGCCATACCTCTCAATTTCTCAGACCAAAAAATCTTGACAAAGCCTAGCACAATGGGGGACAAAGGCCCCCCCAAAAAATAGGGACAGGTTTTAAATATTGCTCTTATAAGCATAGACAGATGCTAGAATAACAGGATTTAATAGGATTTGTATTGTCACACATTTTCTGAAGGATATAAACACTGAAATTCAAATTTATGCCATTATTTAGTGACTTCAATCCTTAGTGATTTTACAGAAAACCACAAATTGTATGAGGAGGCCAAAAAATCTGAAGCATAAATCTGGACATTCTGTGAAAATCTGGACAGTTGTGAGGTATGGAAGGTGCAGAGTACAAAAAATATGAATTGCTCTGTAGACTGCTAGGGAAAATTTGATGCTCAAAAGGTATTAAGGGCCAAAAAAATTAACATTAAAAACCAGACATGGCTTACAGCTTCATATGACCATATTTCAAAATAGAATACATTATGGCTGTGGCAGCTAGTCATCAATATTTATCTTTTCACTCTTCTCTTTAAATGTGTCCAGAAGATCTTTTGTCCTTACCTCTCCATTGATTTACAAATTTTAGTTGGAAAAGCACTACTTTCTGCAGAATTTTTTTTTTTTGGGGGGGTATAATTTTTATTGTGCATACTACTTTTGCCACATATACAGTAGTCATGCACTTTATCTCTAGTGTAGCACTCAGTTTATCAAACGGAACAGTCCAGAAATGCTTTCATTTAAGTAAGGTTTGTTCTGCTGTTTCCTTGTGAGTCATCTGTTGACTTGGCATTCCAGTCCTAAAGCCACATGTGTTACCATAGATATCCAAGGTGTTACAACTATTAGGAGAGTGAGGTAGAGACCATTTTATCTCTGAGTTTTTTTTTTTTTTTTTGCTTAACTTTTCAACCTCAGGCATTAAAATGGCTCCTACTGAAATGCTGGCACTCAAAAAATGCAAATGAAAAAAAAAGACCAAAAACACAGGAAAAGAGCAAATCTCAAAAATCGCCATTCTCCTTAAAACAACTTTTTGCAGGGGGGGTGAAAACCCCTCTGCACCTCTTGAACTTATATATATCAACTTCAAGGTCACCATACCTCAGAGAAATGTGAGTATTTTGAGAAATGGCATCTCTGACTTAGTATATGTAATACTTTTCTTTTGGCTATTCAATCTCCATATTTTAGGACTTACTCTAGCGCACCTAGTCATTTCAAATGGTTACACTTTTTGTACCTTATGCCTGGAAAATGGCCAAAGACTTTTCTACAGAAGGGTAGTCCATCTACAAACACATGTAATTACAGACCCACCAGCCTCTCCAGACCTGTATACAAAGTCAGGAAACATATCATAGCAGAACTCATTTGCACAGACAGAGGCAGCTTAATTGAACTGGATCTCACTCAGTTTGGTTTTGTGAAGGGCAGAGCCTGCCTCCTGAACCTATGTAAGCCATTTTGAAAAGGTTGCAGAGGCTGTGGACAATGGTCATTCTGTGCACACTGCTTATCTTGACCTGACCATGACTTCTGATACTATTCCCCATGCTAATGTTACTGAAAAAAATAGCCAAACCGAATGCAACTCCCAGTGTGGTCCTCTGGATTGCAAATTGGATATCCAGCAAATCCCAGGTTGTGAAAATTGCTGGTACACACTCAAAATGGTAATGAGTTGCCACAGGAATCCATGGTAGTCCCTCTCCTGTTTGGCATTTATTTTGCAGACATACAAGCCAATATTCCGGAAGTGCAGTTAACCAGGTTGATTGTAAACTGGGTACGGTTATGCGCTCACCCATCTGATACTAAGCAGCTTCAGCAAGGGTTGGAATGCATACATACGTAGTGTCCTGAAAACAGTCTAAAGTTAAATGCAAAAATGTGCAGTGTAGTAGCATTCAGCACTGCTCTCATCTCGTATGTTATAAATGATATTCCTCTTCACATAGAAATGATCATTGTGGCCTGGGTACTTAGATGGGCAAATTTGTCTCTTTCTCATTTGATCATCATGTTTTCACCATAGTCAGGAAATCCTTTCATCCAGCCTAGTTAGTAACAAAGGGGATTATCTTCAAGAGCTAAATAACTCATCTCACCCCTACATTCTTCCCTTATCAGATCCCCCTTTGAATGCAACACTCCCTCTGGTATATACAAATCCAAGAATACTGCTGAACTGGAAAGGCTCCAAAGACTTCTAACAAAGTCTTAAATCCTTCAACTATCCTGAAAGATCAGCATGACTCTCATTATACTCAGTAACCTACTGGATGCTCTGAGGTGACCTCTGTCAAGCTTTTTGAGCCATGAAAGACCCAGTCCTACTTGACATCTTATTTCTTCACAAAACTAGTGCCCCTATGAACACCCACACTAGAGATCTAAACCTATACCAAAACATAAACAAGAATTGCTGGAGGGATAGCTTCTTAATAAGCTCTATTACCAGCATATGGAAAAAATGCCACTACAGGTCAAACAAATCACTACTTTGTCCACCTTTTTTCTATTCATTAATTTAAGGAAAGGAAATTCTCAAAAGAAAGATCACAAACAACTATCTTACCTGAAGCTCATTCTGAAGAACCATATCTGCCAAATTTCCATCTTTGTCTTCGCTTAATGGAGAGCTAAAATTTCTTTGCTGTGTGGAAAAGGAAAAAAAAAAAGAATAAAGAAAAAAGAAATGTACATTAAAAAGGCAAACCGGTTTCACAAAATTAAATCAGAGTTGCATACAAGTCTAGCTTTGTTTGGCTTATCAGCTACATTTAGAGTTCCTGGCAGCATTTTTAATTTCTGTATTCATTTATTTTACTTATTTATTTTATGTTTCTTTATTTGGTAGGTGGTGCCATTCCCATAAATCCTCTTATGTGGTCTACATTATAAAATTCACAAATATATAAATACCTGTGTATATAAATGTATGTAGATTTATATATATATATATATATATATATATATATATATATATATATATATATATATATAAAATCAAAATTTCAAGGCAGATTTTAGACAATAACAACTTTTTAAGAGAATGAACTACCAAAAGTTATCAGAAAGTCTTTTTGTGATACAGAAGCCTTAGCTCAGAAAGTTTACTTATCACACTAAACCCTTTGAATTCTGATATCTCTCCATCACTGAGGTTTTTTCCCCATGTAGAGGCCTCAGCAGAGAAAGAAGTCTCACAGGTGAGACTATATGCTAATGCAGAAGAGTCCAGGGGAGTGTCTAATGCTAATTAGCCATGCATTTGCTCTTGGAAATGTCTGCAGCATCTGATTGCTCAGCCACTGAGAAAGATCACTTAGCCGATTTTACTCTAGGAGGAAAAAGTGATTGCTGTAAAATCACAGCCATCACCCAATCACTCCTGTACGAGTACTCACAGTACATGTACATTCAGCTAAGGCATGGGGGTGAGGGGTAGGGTGTTAGTATATGCGTGTCTGTAGAGGCATGAGAGAAGCTGCATTACTGTATGCATGTGTGTCTGTCAGTCTGGGTGCTCACACTCAGGATCAGAAAGTCTTGGAGTGAGTGAGTGTGTGTGTTTGCAAGTGTATGACTAAATGGTTGCAAGTGTGACAGGGGGAATGGATGTGAGTGCATGTGTATATGCATGTGGGGAGGTGTCACTGCTAATGCAATACGTGGCCCACTGGGGAGAACACTAGTATTAAACAGGGCTTTTTCAATACAGAAGTACTTATCTCTGAATCAGATTTTCTTTTTTGTTTATTTTGAGAGCATTTTTCCACTCACAAGAGGGGGCTACACAGAACTTTTTTTTTGTAAGAAAATAAATGTCAACATTAAATAGACTCCATTTCATTCTCTGCAATAATCACCAGTAAAATACCCTGCCATCTGAAATAAGCAAATCCAGGGAAATATTTGCTGAACTCCTTATGGACCACTGATTAACTGTTGCCAACAGTAGTCCTGGAAGACAAGTCTATGAGGGTATTCAGGAACACCTAGCATACTATGCATGTGATTCTGACTCAGAGACTATGGCAGTGCTGCGGCAGTATACAACTGTAGGTAAATAGCACTATAACAGCTTACAGATAACACCACATTCAGATACAGCGGTCAGAATGGAGTGTGGCTAATGCAAATTAGGTATGTTGTTCCTTGACACCTTACACCAGGATTACAATAATGGTAAAAAGATTCAAAGACGGGTCTGCTATATTATGTTTTTTTATGTTGTGCATCCAATGCTGTCTGTGGCATGACAGGGGCTAAAAGAGCTGCAGCAGGTTAACTGTGGCTGTGTGTATTTAATTTAAGGTGTTTACATTACTGTGGTGGTAGTAGTAGAATAATGACATTTATTTTAAACTGTTTAAACATGGCTTTACATATGTTCCTTCCTATGATGCTGACTTTGGACAATCTCTATCACAGCTCTGTTTATATATCAGTAAGTCACATTGGAAGCTATTTAAAAAAAAGTACATCAGATAACAGAAGTTACGATGAAAGTGTGAAAATGAAAAGGAAAATTGTTTTTAACCCACCCCTAAACCCAACAATATATCTTTATAAAAAAAATGTGTCACCGGGATATTAGCAAGGAATTAAATGTTGAAAGAATGTAGAATAGTAAGCTTCATGCTGATGAACACGAATTACTACTGTCATGAGAATGATGTTTGTGTGTTAGAATTATGAGAACAGATAAGGGGGTGGTCTTTCTCATGGATGAAACACATTATGTTACTAAGATGCATATGACATTGCAAGAACAAATCTGTTTATGCTGTGGTATCACTTAATTAAGTCAATATTATACATGAATTTCTTGTGCAATGACTAATCACTAATGATTTATATCACTATATATGTATAAAGGTATCTAAGCCCATGATAAGAGACTGTGTTTGGAGTACCTAAGGTAAATAAATCAGTTTATAATCCACTGCCAAGACGGATTGTGAATGTGGAAGTCAATCATGCAACCATTAGCTATCTATACTGATAGGACATTTATAATGGATTAAATCTCTTTATCCACATTTGATGAAGGGTTCATAGTATTTTTTTAACCTTTTTAAACTATCTTTATAAATGAAAGTACATTACTAGTGAAAGTAGATGTAGTACATTTGTTTATGAGCATCCCTCATGACTTTGGTTTGGACTGGTTCCATGAAATACTATTAGAATGTGATGTATTAACAAGCTAATGAAATAAGCTTATTAAACGTACATACTGGAACTAATTCTGAAATTTAATTATATAATGTGTGAGTGGGGAATTTTATCATCAGACATCAGGGTAATAATGGAGCCAGCATGCACACCATTTTTTAATATTATCATGAAATATTGGGAAAAAAATACTTCATTTAAATCAAAGTTTTTCTGAAAGTGTTTCTTTTTAGGGACATTATTTGGATGGTATTTTATTACACAAAACAACAATGAAAAATATTTAGTGGAATTTTTACATTTTATGAATACAAATACTAATTTTCTAAAGTTCATACACAATTTCTCAAAGACAGAAGAATTTCATGTTAACAATACAATGTGATAAAAGTATAAAAGACAAATTAAAAGTAACATTTATAGAAAGGCCATGCATTTTAATAATTATTTACATTATACTAGCTGTCATCTGCCAAACCAGAAAATAAGTACAATTAAAGGTCAAATGGTGCATTTGGCAAGGATGGCACTGGAAAAGAGTGCATTTACAGAAAAATTAGATAGGTTAAATTGATATGTCTGAGGTCAGCGGGGCAGTACTCCAAATTAATAACATATAGGGATCAAGTGATAAATAAATGCCAAGCAGGAATGTATGCCCCATTATTATGGACAAGAATACAAAATTTTAGATCTGACATGAACTTTTAAGAGAAGATGGATCATGCCACAGTACATACTTACAATAAGGCTAGATCATATCAGTAATCTGGAAAAAATTTACTTTTTTCTTTTCTGGAAGAAGTAGTAGAATATCTGGGCAAGTACCCTAAATTTACATTTAAAAAAGTAAAACTATTAAAGAATTGTTGTAAAATGACAGAACAGATTATAAAAGGCCCTGATATGTAAGGGTTACATATAAATGTAGATACTGTTCACAATGTAAACTGACAAACTAGTAATCAATAATTGTAATTTCAGGTTTTACATTATGCTAATTGCTGGGAGTAGCAGAATAGTATATTTATCTTTGTGCCAGACTTACCCGGTTTACTAAATAGGGAAATCTAAAAAACAGTTTTAGGAAAATGAATATGTGAGGACTGTTATGATATTAAAAATGGCAGTATTAACAATGCACTTAAATAAGCATGCTAGAAGGTTTAACAGTTTTAGCCATTTTAAATTTTCTGTTATTGAAAAAGTACAAAAAATCCTAGTAGGGGATGTTGGGGAGGAACTAATTGAATATAAGCAATTATTATGGCAGTTATGATTACAGATGGATACCCATCCCAGCTTGAATAGACAAATTGTACTTTTTAGTGCATTAAAATTGATGGCAGATAAATTATAATATTAATACTTTAATTCAGTACATAATTATGCTTTTTAAAAATGAGTTGGTTAAGAATGCATATATTTATATATAGATATATAGTTATATGAATGCATACATTTGTATATAAGATATGTGTTTTATATTATGTTTTTACATATATGTTTTATAGAAATGTGACATCATAGTATCATGTGATTAGGAAATTGTATACAAGAAAGAGTACAGAAGTTTATTGTTGTAATGAAATGTCATTTACAGTACATAAATCTGTTTTATTTACTGGCAATAAATGTTCTTTATCAGTAGGATTTTTGGATACCAGTTCACGTCTGGATCTCCAGTCATGTATTATTATGACAGAGATTACAGACAACTATGCAGTCTAAGTGCCTGCAACTTGATGCCTTTAGCAACCAATGTGCTTTCCCAGTAATCTCTAGTCTAATAGTTACTTGACTACAGACTGAGGAAAATGGTACGAATGTTTTGCACATACATTTTTTATTTTTGAATTGAGGAAGCCACATAAAAATGTGTGAAGTGATAAACACTACCCACAGCAGACTATACATTTTTTTTGTTAGCACAGTCAATATTTGGGAAGTACCTGCACACCTCTACACTTTTTATCCTCAAGAATTCTGGACATTGCCAAAATAATGGGGAGACAAACTCAGGGACACTTGTAACTCTTGCTGTTATTTTCTTAGAAGGTTAAACAGATTTTGCATCAACATGCATTTTCTGAAGAATAAGTATAAAACTCTAATGTGTATCATTGTTTATTTGTCTGCGATTTACCAGAAAATTGGGGACAGGACAAAATATTTGAGGGAAAAATCAGAAACATTTTGCAAAATCTGGTACAGTTGAGAGGCATTGTTTTCTATACATCTCCTAACTTCTCTGTATACCTCTCAAAAACTTTGCTAAGGAATTCTTGACATATGGAGGAACAAAATCAGGGACAACAAATATTACTCTAATTCACTTAAAAAGTTAACAGAGCAACATGTTTTGCATGAACATGCAGTTTTTGAACAATAAGAAGTAGGAAACTCTAACATCTAGCATTATGGGCTTGTCTAAAGTACTCAGTGATTTATCAGTAGATCAAAAACTTTGTAAGGGACGGGTGTGGGGTGAGGTGGGTGAATGAGAAAAAGTCATGGTTCTGCAAAAGCAGGAATGAAAATCAGGAATGTAAACTGCTAGCAAACAGTTCTCATATATTGGTGTGTAAGAGAATGTGTTTCAAGCAAAGGGGAAAGGTGAGAAGGTGACTGGAATTGAAGGAGAGAAACTGTTCATTTCTGTGCTTTCAGTAATAACAGTTGCATACATTTATGGTAAAACACTATAAAATGAGAAAGAGAGGGACCCTCTGCAAAAGCAAGAGCACACACTTTTGCACTTGAGCATGCATGCGCTCACCCACATAGTGCTCATGTATACTCATACATACTCACACTCAAACATACATAAGTTAGAATTAACTCCTTTTCTGAAGAGGAAATTGCATATTACTCTTCCGTCCTCACAGCTGTGGCACCAACACACATTTTTTGAATGAACAAGTATGAAACTCTAACAACTGGTATTATTGTCTGTCATCTTCAGTAACTTACCAGAAAATAAAAAATTTTAAGAGGGACAGGTGCTGAGCAGTGAAGTGTGCTGGATTGAGTAAAACACTTAACATTCACCAAGACTGCTGTTCCGCTCTCATTGAACAGTGCATCTCTAATTTGCATTTTTTGATTGGCTCATATACGACAACTATACTATTGGCATTGCATATGAGCCAATCAAATAACTTCTCCTAAGGCAAAGGGAGCTGAAGAGGAGGTACAGAAGTTGGCCAATCGAATACAGTTACATTTTCACACTACTGCAGTACCTTCAAAAAGGGTACTGCAGTCTCTGAGAGAATTTACTTCGAGAATTGCCAGCAAGAAAAGTTCTACTGTTTCTTCTTTCATCGTGGGGATAGATCAGTCAATAAGATGCTATACGTGAGTTTCTGCAGCGTGCTTGCAGGTACAGTAATGACACACCAGATCACCTAACATTAGAAACAGAAGAGCTAGTGGTCCCAATATTTCAAAAGGTTGAGATTTGGATTTTGCTTTGTGCAGAGTGCAGCTGGGACGTGGTGGTACTGCTGCTGGGCTGCTGACCACGGTCACTGGCAGCTCTACCCTTTGCTAGATTATTGTGGTTCACTGGTTTATGCTTTTTGGATTTTTTTTTTTATTGCTCCCGATTATGCCTGCCTTCTGTACAGCATTTGAGGGGGTTGAGGACTTGTGCTGGAGCTGCAGCTGCTTTGTTCACTTAATTGGGCAGAGGTAGGTAGTTGAACTTGTTCATTTTATGGGTAAGACTGCCAGGACAGGAGTAGGGTTTGTATTTGCTTACGTATTTTATGCATTTATTTATTTTTATGTATTAATGTTTAATTACTGGAAAAATCTGACTGGGTAGGCTGGTAGGTGGTCTCCAGACCAAACATTTTGTGCAAATGAACCTCTCAACTGTCCCTGATTTTGACTCTGTTCCTTTTAATCCCTCGTAAAACGGGTGGCATTTAGAGAAAATATGGTGAATTACACTTAACAGGTAATGACAAGGATTATAATTATAGACTTCTTTTACTTCATGAAATTTATATTAATTCACATTTTCTTACTTTGTCAATGTCTCAAGGTAATAGTACCGATATTTTAAAAATGTCCCTGATTATTTCTGGACTTATCCAAGATTCAGCTCAAATTTGTCCCCGATTGGTTGAGCTTACAGATTTAGCTGGGAAAGGATGTGAAGGGGTTGGAAAAGCTAGTGCTACAGAGCATATGTATTTTTTTATTTTAATAATTGCACTTGAATAATGTCATTTAACCATTTTCTCCTGAGTAGAAAAATTCCTGTTAGGGATTGCAGTTTATCAATGGCAGATCTTATTTATTTTATTTTATTTCTTGATATTTGATTACTAGGAAAGTCAAACTGGATAGTCCAACTGAGTGTGAATTGTCCGCTTACTGTAGAAGAACAGCAATGCTTTGCAGGAATGTATACTGATTACTGCTCTTCAAATGTAAGCTGATGCACAGCTGCTGTGGACTGTGGTTTTGCGTTTCTTTTTAAGATGAATAATGAGCAGCACTGCCATTCCAGACTGTAATGCTTATTGTGTAACAAACGTACATTGATAAAAATGTGTCCTATTCATTTTTTAAATGAATTGCAGTGTCAGTGATGGCCAAGTAGATAGATTTGTACTTATTATTTAGGGAGTTAACGGATGCAAAACCTCTGTTTATGTTTGTAAATGAATTATGGTATTTTCAATAAGGACAGACTAGAGCAGTTTCATGCACTACTGTGGTGAAAATGTAGATTGACTCTGTCCTAGTACTTTTTTAAATGAATTACAGTCTTGCCACACTGTTTCATTACGGCCAAGAAATGAAAGATGCTGTAAGATATGTTCTACAACTAATTACAATGCAGTCACTGATGCCTCATGCTGAGTATGGTTTAGCTAATGTATTTTGATGCAAAAATTGTTGTACTTACTGATGTATTAAATGACATATGGGCTTTTCAGGAATGCCACACTAGTTGCATACACTGTCATGGAAAAAATGTAGGCTGACACAAACTGTTGTACTCACTTTTTAAACAAATTGTTTTCTTGTCGTCACTAAATGCTATTCTTGAATGTAAAATTTTGTTGCCCAGAAAATGTACGGTAATGCATGCAGCAACTCATGATGATTACTACTGTTTGGAAAATGTAGCCTGATGCAAAATGTGTACATTGTAAAACATCCCAACTTTTGACAATGTGGGTTAATGTATGCAGCAACTCATGTAGATTACTGTTCCGAAAAAGAAAACTGATGTAAAATGTGTTCTATAACATTTTTAAATGAACTGGAGTAAAAAGTGGTCCCTGTTTTTAGCACTTTGCCTTCCCCTTGAGCAAACAAGTTGAGGTATGAGATTGTAACAGTAGATTGCAATTTCTTACAATGAAGCCAAAAGAAGACGAAGAAGTATTACTACATTGTAAAATTATTTTGCTGTATTTTGCCAAAACAAAAAACTAAACAAGTTCATTTGTGTGCATCACTGCAGCCATACTATGTGTATGTCCTTTATATTTTTCATTGCATTGTTCCTTCTCTTGCAGCTCAAGTATTATATTGGGATTTTAGAGTAGGATATTAAGATTTCTTGTTGGTGATTTACCAGTGCCCCTTGTAGGGGTAAGGTACGTCCACCTTAAATTTTCCTTTTGTTTAAACATGTTAGATTTTGCAATGTTTGGTCATAACTCTGACTAGAATAACATGCTGATTGTGTGCAGGCTCCTATATTTTGGCTCATTTTATTATCTACTTGATTTTAAGTCAGACCTGACAAGACATTATTTTCATGTTTATTCACAGATTTATGTCCAACTGTACTGAAAGTCAAAGTCTGTAGTCACAACTTTTAGACCCTGAACTACATTGTTTAGGCCTAGAATACATCTGAAGTGATGAGAGGAGTGAAGTACAGGTGATATTGGAATGACTGTGTGAGCATTAGTTAAATATTTACTGCTGCTGTTTAGGTACATAGTCTTTCCTGTAGGTACATCTCACGCTTCAGTCTGCAGAACTGTTCTGCAAGTACATTTGTTAAGCTGGATTTCTTCATCTTGAACGGGGATTATGCAACACTGATTAGGTGGGGGAAGTACAAGTGTCATTGTGGAGGCAAGGGAGTACGCATAATCTGATCATGCAGGCTTCTACAGTGAGCAAAAGGAGCAGAGACAAGCAGGAGGAGTTGGAGCAGAGGCAACACATTTCAAGTGAGGTGGGTAGGTTTGGGTCTATTATTCCATTTCTTTGATTTGAGGTGACAGCTGATACTGTCATTTTTTTCGCCCTATTTCTTGACTTTGCTCATTAACAACTTTGTTTTTGTTATGTAAACCTGCTATATATAGACTGCTTAGATCAAGATGAGGACAAAAATATACACAGAGATACAGATGGTACCCACACAATTTTTCAGCCAGGCTGGGCAAGTACATTTGATTGGCTTACTGTGAGTAGGCATGGAGTAAAATATGCTTTTGGCAAGACCTGCAGCACAGATTTCACAGTTTATCTTGGTGGACACCATGATCTGCAGTGACAAGGCGACAGTGAGAAACATAGAATTGCAAATATGTAGCTGTAAGGACTATGGCAGACTTCTTCGGACCTCAAAGCTTGAGAAGTGCAGAATATGTTTCAGGTAGTGATTAGTTATGTGTCACTCTTTGCTAAACATAACTTGGCATTTGCAGCAGCAGAACACATCCTGAATTTATGAAAACATGGGGAGAGGATCAAGATGTTCCCCAGAAAATGACAAGTGGCGCAACAAAGCAGACTGCATTGCAATGGATGTTCTGGGACTTTATTATTAAAATGAAACTGCTAACAATTACTAGAAATAGCCATTCTGTGTGTTTATAGACCAAAGCAAAGACATGGGTGATGAAAAACTTTTGGCAATACTTGTTGGTTACCTATATGAAAAGACAGGCAAAATGTAATTTGGTTCCTTCATATACATGAATATGTTAGGAAGTGGGCAAGCATTATTTAACGCTTTAACATCCACTCTGACAAAATTTGACATTCCAGTTTCCAATTTTGTGGGCTTTTCTTTGAAAAATGCTTCCTCGGTGATTGGAAAGCACAATTTTGAGTTATCTCAGTAAAAGGCAGTGAAGCCTACCATTATTAACATGGGTGTCTGTGCCACCTGGCAGATCTATGTACTTAGGCTGGTGTAAAAGCTCTATAATCACCAGTTGAAGAACTCATACATGTGGACTGTCACTGCAGTTCCAGTGCACAAACACAACAAAAACTGCAAGAATTTGCTTTGTTCACAAACACTGACCGTTCCAAGACTAGGCATGTTTCTACTAGATGGCTGAGTCTTGGGAGGGTCATTAGCAACACTCCAGACATGTGGCTAGCCTTAAATTTATATTTTTTGACTGCAAAGCCACAATCTGCTAAAATTAACAATTTCTGACCACCTGCAGAGACATGAATTGTATATGATTTTTATGTTTCTCAAGTATGCACTGGAACCTTTACTTGAGTTCAACATTTAGCATCAGAGCTGAGAAAGTCAGACACTGACACTTCTTGCCAGTGTTCATAAACTGCTGTAGCAGTACGCTGATAGACTCTTGAGGCCTGCAGCTACCACCTCATCAAGCACGGTGATGCTTTCATACTGACTTGACTGACAACAATTTGATTCTTCCAGTGAGTTGTGTATTAGCTGTGAGGTCTAACAGTACATGAATATCCAGGAGGAAGATATTGCTGGATCAGTCACAGAATTTAACTTTTTTAAAAATGTCATCGCTTTTTATGTTGCAGTGCTTTAAAAAACGTTTTAGCAAGTTTCCTATGCAAGAACATTTAATGAATGATGCGGCACCATTTCTTATTAATCTTGTCAAAAAAATTTAACACATCTTCCAGACTTGTCAGGGATGTTGCTTCTGTCTTGGTGTCTGCTTAAATAATGCTGAGACTGAGCAATTAATTGATGAGTTTACCCAGTATCAGATTGAGGACACCGAGAACCTGACAGGTGCAGTAAATGGGACCCAATCCTGTGTGTCCAAGTACTGGGCACAGCTTTAGAAGGACCTTTGTGGTGATTGGAAACTGGCACTTTTCAAGCAGTTGATGATGACTTTACTTTGCTTGCCACATTTAAATGCAGAAGCTGAAACAGCTTTTAGCATGGTATGGAAAGACGGAAGTACACCAGTCTCTCAGATCTTTGTGGTGATTGGAAACTGGCACTTTTCAAGCAGTTGATGATGACTTCACTTTGCTTGCCACATTTAAATGCAGAAGCTGAAAACAGCTTTAGCATGATATGGAAAGACGGAAGTACACCACAGCATAAAAACATTGAAAGTGCATTTGTGTAAAATCTTACCATAATGGTAGATGTCTTTCTTTTCACTGTTGCAGTATTCATTACAGGGATCCCCTGCCAAGGGTGGCCCGACATCCGGTTAGTAAATCAAAACCTTTACGTTGCTTTAAGGTACAAGTAGTGTAGGGCATAATGGTGATGTCTGGATGTACGGTCTTCAGAATTGAAAGCCCCAGTAGAAATGTCAGTCCAAGGAGTAGAGAGGTAATCAGTATATCCAGAAGAAAAATAGACCAGGGGGCAGATGGAGGAGTGAATACTGCAACAGCGAAGAGAATGACATCTACTGTTATAGTAAGATTTTACACAACTGTACTATGCCCTTCTATTTCACAGTTGCAGTATTCATTACAATAGGGAGAGTGCCAAAGATCAGGAAGAGAAAAAGGAGGAGGAAGGACCAACAGAGCTCTCTAGGAAGCCATGAAGAATGGCCCTAGGAAAACCAGCTGTACCTCTGAAAACTCCATTCAAGTTGCAGTGCTTAATAAAAGTACGCACTGAAGTCCAGGTAGCTGCCTCAAGAATAAAGTTAGTATCCAAACCCTTGAAAAAAAGCACCAGAGGAAGCCACAGCTCTAGCAGAATGAGTCTTAACAGAAGAAAGAAGGCTAATACCATGAAAGGAATAACAAAGAAATGGATTTAGAAATCCAAGAAGAAACAGTTCACTTGGACACAGCCAATCCTAAGGACCTAGGATGAAAGGAAACATAGCTGATCAGATTTACGAAAAGTCTTAGTCTTATCCAAATAAAATCTTGAGTTGTATATGCACATCCAATGTGTGCAGCACCTTCTCACTGGCAGATTGAGGAGAAGGGAAAAGAGTAAATGAACAGACTGATTAATTGACAGCTCTTTCACCACTTTGGGCATAAAAGAAGGATTAGAACGAAGGGACGCCCTTGTCCTTATGAAACACAAACACACACAAAAAAAATTCTAAGTTTGTTTCCTGCCTTTCCTGTAACTAGTCTAGTCCAGATACAGATTTGCTGTATCCAGTGCTGTTTATAAGCTTATGAGCTCCCCAAGCCTTTCTGTGTTGGTGGGAAGCCTTCTAACTTATCAGTGGGAGTGGTAAGCACTTATCTACCACAAGAGGAGTGGCTTCTGGCCCAGGAATTGTAGTATATTGGCCATTTGGGTAGTTTTTCCATCTCTTTCAACTTTCTGGTTTAAAAGCCCATGTTTGTGCTTTTCCCTCCTTTCCTGCAACTAGTCTAGTCCAGATACAGATTTGCTGTATCCAGGACTGTTTGTAAGCTTCAGAGCGGTGCCAAAGTCTGCTCTTCAATTTTTCCCTTAGATCTACTAGTTCTCTCCTCTCCTGCAATTTTACTAGCTTATTAGTCTAGCACTTTACCAGACTTCTTGTAGCAATTATTGTAGCACAGGAAAGTGCTACCAGCACTAAACGTTCTACAAGGAAACAGCTCCTGTACTTAATATTAATGCCCACCCCTCCAGGCATGTCTAAAGGTCAGTTCCCTGGGCATTCTCCTATTAACCTGGTAAACTTGGGCATCCTGAGGCAATGTATCAACTGCCTCATGTACACTGACAACCTTCTCCTCTTACCTCCCAGCACTCAGACTTGTGAGAGATGCACTTATATATCCAAATTGGAAGCCACGCACTCTCCAGCCAAGACCAGAATAGCTAGTCAAGAGGAGAAGGTCAACACCTGCACCATACTACATGGTACACATAGCCCTCCAGAACACACACCAGCACTGCCTTCACATAAAAACACAAACTGCACACCCATCTTTGCGGAAGCTTTCAATAAAAATCTACCCAAATAGCAGAGACCTCCAAGGCAGAAATGCACTCCACCACAACACAACACTAATCATGAGACACATAACTTTCCTAAACAGTGTGCCACTCAACCAAAGCCCCTAAGGCAAAACAGTATGCCCAACACACTAGTAATAGATGACTCAATAGTGAGGAACACTGATGTGCCACTCACTAGGCTGAATAAGGAGAAAGTAACAGTCAGCTGCCTGTCAGGTGCCAGGATCCGCCAAATAATGCACACACTTAGGTCCCTCAACAACAGGTACAAATATGACTCTGTCATTGTACATGTGGGTGTGAATGACCTCAGATGTACCTCCCTGAACTACATGAAAAGAAACATGGAGGATCTCTCAGATTATGTATCCTAGGTGGGTATAACCATAGCCCTAACCAGCATCTTACCATCACCCAGAATGATACCACAGTACAAGCAGAAAATGATTGATTTCAACAATTGGCTAAGTTTCTGGTGTCATTCTAAGGGGATCCAGTATCTGTCTGCCTGGGGTGACATGACTGACATACCTCAATGCTTTGCCAGAGATGGCCTGCATCTGTCACCCCTGGGCTTCCAGATACCAGCCAAGGCTCTTGCCACCCCTATAGTGCCTTTTTTAGGCAGTGTTCCAAAGACCAAATTGCCACTGTAACAGCTACAAACAAATGCAATCTGAGGGTCATGCTGCTCAACGCTAGAAATCTAAATCTCAAAATGCCCTTCCTCAAAGCACTCTTTAAAATGGAGAACATTGACATTTGTGCCATAACAGAGACCTGGTTCAAAGCAGCAGAAAGCACCCCTGCACTATCAGGCTATAACTCATTCCACACCTTTCAGTCCCAGAACTTGGACTGAAGCTCCAAAGGAGGTGGTGTTTCCATATTCATAAAGGATGTGGACACCTCCAGACAAGCAACCCTTCATAACACATCTGAGATACTTCAGGTGCAGCTAACATTGGGTAAGACAGCAATTCAGGTTGTAGCCTGCTATAGGTCCCCAACCATGTCCCAAGACTCACACTCCATGTTCCTAAGCACCCTGGAGAATATTATGGTCCAATCTAACATTCTCATACTGGGTGACTTCAACTACTCCTCCATTAACTGGGAAAACTACTCATGTACCAATACACTTGCCCAACGTTTCCAGGAATTCATTAATTCCAATGCCCTGGACCAGCTTGTTCTTACCCCCACTAGATGTAGCAACATCCTTGACCTGGTCATTACTAACATGGGTGACTGTTGCTCTACACCAATAGTCAACTCCTCCCTGGTTAGATCCAACTACAAACTTATCACCTTAGAAACCCACACCCCCTCCACAAAGGTAGCCACTATGAAAAACTTCTCCAAAGCTAACTTTGGGCTCCTAAAAATAGAGGTGGCTAACTTCACGGCACCCATGCAAATGGAGATCAGTTGTATGACTGCTGAATCATACACCAGTGGACTGTATAAACACGTACACAAATGTGTGGATCTCGACATACCCAAAAGAACCAAGATGCTCTCCACCAAAAAAGGAAGCCAATCTGATGGTCCCCTGCCATAAACAAACTCTACAACAGGAGGAGGAAACTGATGTGGAATAAGGTGAAGTCCCAAGACTGGAAAAACTCCCTTATCAGCCTCAACAAAAAGTTGAGATCCCTCATCAAATCCTCTAAAGCTAGCTATGAAAACAGAATTGCAGCAGATAGTAAAGACAACCACAAGGCCTTCTATAGTTATGTAGAGAAACTCCACGGCAATACTCAGATTTGCTTTGAGCTACTGCATAATGGTACCTCCTATATTGAGCCAATAGATATTGCCAATATACTGACCGACAGATTCAGTGCCAACTTTACCCCTCCCCCACAAGGGACAAGTCACAATACCAGTAGATTGTCAGGCACCCAGTATTACTGCTGTACAGGTTAAAACAGCACTATCCAAGGCCAAGAACGTAGCTTCTATGGGACTTGACAATATCCCTGGCTGTGTTCTACATGAACTACAGAGTGAACTGGCAACTCACCTGTGTGTCCTGTTCAAGTATAGCCTCACCTCAGGCTTTGTCCCTACCAAATGGCGCACTGCTATAGTCATCCCTCTCCACAAAGGAGGAGCGACTACAGACCCTGGGAACTATCGTCGCATTAGCCTGATGAGTCTGATATGTAAAGCTATGGAATGCATCATCATAGACCTAATAAACAAGGATATAGGAAATCTCCAAACTCTGGATCCCACACAGTTTGGTTTTGTGAAAGGTAGATCATGCCTGCTCAACTTGGTCAACTTCTTTCAGTCATGAGAGCTGTGGATGAAGGCAAGGTGGTTCCATACAGCCTACCTTGATCTGGCCAAGGTCTTTGATACCATTCCCCACTCAAGAATCATAGAAAACCTCACTAAGCTAGGCATCGACCCCTATATCACTAGGTAGGTTGCAAACTGGCTCACAGGTAGAACCCACAGTGTGAAAGTAGTTGACTCCAAGTCAGACTGCCGACTAGTCACGAGTGGAGTCCCACAAGGTTCGGTCCTGGGTCCTTTCCTGTTTGGTATCTACTTCTCTGAAGTCCAGGCCAACATGAAGGGACTTTGGCTGACAAAGTTCACAGACAATTGCAAGTTGGAAGCTATTATTAATTCCCTGAGTGATGCTGACATCCTACACAAAGGCCTCAATGAGACCAATAAACAAATGAAAGAAAACAAAAGCTGGATAAACGCCTGGTATACACCTCAAGCTTCAGACTCATAAAAACAGTTAAAACATTAGTATTTGAAATATGGTTCAACCAATGAAAACACATATAGAACTATGAAGAAGTGATCAGCTGACTTAGATCGCGAAAGCGCTTACTCTTGTTTAATAAAGGGCAATTGGTGTGAAACTGCAAGTGAACTGTTTCCTACCTTGACTACTACATCTCGGTTACAATTTTTGGCTTTATAAAGGGCACTACTGTGAAGCTGCAAGTGATTTATTTCCTGGCGTGGATTATTCCATTTTTTTCTTCAGCTGTGGTCTAACCATTGGTCTTTTCATTTTTTTCGCTTGAGGTGTGTACCAGGCATTTATCCAGCTTTTGTTTTCTTTCATTTGTTTCTTGGACTGTATCTAAAAAGCTGGGACATGGTTGAATGTAATGATAACAACAAGAATCATTGTGAACGACTAGTTGGACTACTACATATATATTCCAACCCCTTGATGCTAAACCCTATTTTTCCAGTGAATGAAAGAGAACAAGTGGACTATGATACGCATAAGAAGTTCACTGAACTGTATAGAGATCTGGAGAATAAGTTATATAGCTTTAAAAGGCTACAGTGGCAAAGGTTTCATCTAGAAGCATCATTGAAATATAAAATATAGTGCCGAGAGGTCTCAGTGTATTAAATATGCCAACTTATGGTGAGACCTACCCTGAATTACTTCAAAAATGGCAGAATTTAAATTTACAGCTTAGTTATGATTATATGCATTTGCTTATAGAATTTTTTAAACCACAAGAAAAAGAGCTAGCCGATGAGATAAAGAGGCTACAAGAACAACTGACTAATAATTTTCCTATAGAGATACTAGGCAGTAAATTAGATGAACTTGCTGACAATATACAGGGCTATGATAAGAGGTTGCAGAATACTAAAACTAAAAAATTGCAAAGGGACCTCAATGACTTTCAATGTAAAGAGGTCTTTTCGTGGCCAAGAAGAACAGCTGTGAGTACAGAAAATGTAGAAAAAACGACTACAATACAGATTTCTGAAAATTCAAATATGGATAGTACTGCTCCTTTAAATCAGAATCCCTGTGAGAACAGTGATGTCAGCACAGAGAGAGCATGTATATAACCTCCCACATCTGAAAATGGCAGAATGGCAAAAGAAACTTTCCAAATGGCTTGTACTAACAGAAGGATGGATTCCAGTGTTAATTCTGATTTAGTAGCTTTTTTGGAGCAAAGGGAAGCTACACAAACTTCGATCCTTCCATTTGTGTTAAAGAAGGCGCTGCCAATAAGGGACAGGTCGAGCAGCAGGAATCGAAGAGGGAGAACGCGATTACAGCAGAGAGAACAAGCGACTCCTGCATATATGAACACCAGGAGCAAGAACCAACAAAAAGCTTTGTAATTAATATATCTAGCTTTTCTTTAACTGATGCACAAGCCTCGTTGTTAAATAGAGGCCTGAACTTCATTTCAGCACAGAAAACAGTATTAACTGATTTATTAAAAGAGCTGAAGTTATTTTCTCGTAACCTAACACTTAAAACCATGTTTAAAAGAAATGTATTTGATAATATGTTTAAACAACCTAGTGCCTCTGTACCAAAGATACATCCCACAGTTGAAACTTTTACTAATGTGTGTGAGCATGAAATTAGAGAGATGCATGCTAAAAATCTTCCACCTAGATTTTATAACTTGAGTAAATTAAAAACTGAAGCACTGTCAGAATTAAAGGATTCTCACAGCATTGAAATTAGGCCCGCTGATAAGGGGGGCAGTGTAGTACTAATGGATAAGGTTTTTTACTATAAGAAAATGATGGAACTTTTGAATGATACAGATACTTATGTTGAACTAAATGAGAGACAAGTACAAGGTATAATTGACAGGATATCTGTATATATTTTTGACTTATTGATTACTAATTATGTATCAGAGGAATTGTTTGACTACTTTCAGATAGAACATCCAACCATACCCATTGTTTATGGTCTACCTAAAATTCACAAAGACATCACACAGCCCCCTATGAGACCTATTGTATCCAGTAGAGGATGGGCCACAGAAGCCATCTCAATTTATATTGAACAAAATTTACAAATAGTCCTAAAATCATGTGAGACTATACTAAGGGATACAAAGGCATTTCTGCAACTGTTATATAATAAGACCAGGAACATTAAAAGAAATTATATGTTTGCGACAATGGATGTCACTTCATTGTTCACAGTGATACCGAACAAATGGGGTACTGAGAAAATACGTGATATTCTGACCTTGAAACAAGTTTTTCACAGCACTAAGATTAATTTGATATGTGAGTTGATTGATATTGACCTAGAAAATAATGTCTTTATATTCAATGACAAGTTTTATCTACAGAAAGTTGGCGTAGCAATGGGCACGGCTTGTGCTAACAGCTACGCCAACTTAGCATTGGCTGCATGGGAAAAAGACCATGTATTAAGTGCTAGCAATAAATATGCTGGCAAAATTGTATGGTATATACGTTTTGTAGATGATGTCTTCCTGTTATGGGATGGTACTAGTGAAGAGTTGCAAGAGATGGTGGAGTACTTACATAGCACCACTGAATTTTTAAGATTCACTAGTCAACATTCTAGGGACTCTATTGAGTTCCTAGATGTTTTGGTTAAGAAGACAGCGTTAGATGAACTAACAACAGGGATGTATAGAAAATCTACATGGAGAAATAGTATCTTACATAAGACTAGTATGCATCCAACATTTGCACATAAAAATGTAGTGAAAGGACAATATATGAGAATAAGCCGCTTACATAATACAGATGAAGGCTTTGTGAAGACAATGACTATATTAGAGAAAGACTTCTTAAACAGAGATTATAGTAAGAAAGACATAAATGAAAGCTCTAAATATATCATTGAAAATAGGGATGGGAGATGTAAACCGCTCTTCTCAAATACTATAGAAGATGTTAAAAGCAAGGAAGGTCATGATTTTAAAGTTAGATTCCCTATAACTTATTCAAGTGACATCAGAAGGTTCTGTAATATTTTTGAGAAGAATTAGAATGTTTTATTGTCGGATCCTGACTTGAGCGAATTGTTAGAAGATAGACCCAGCTTTTCTTTTAGAAATAAGAGGTCCTTAAAAAGGCAACTCTGTTATAAATTTAGAAACAATGAAAGAATGACAATCTGATAGGCAGGGGACTTTTCCTTGCAGAAATTGTACAGCATGTGACTATTTATATAATAAATCTACATATAAACATCCTATGGTAGGATTTATAATTGATATAGATTTTTATGCTGACTGCAGAACACAAAATTTGGTTTATTTCAGCTTCTGCACTGTCTGTCATGCCTTTTATATAGGCAAAACCAATAGGTATCTAAAGGAACGTATCCTTGAACACCTTAGAGATATAAGAAAAAAAAAAGACACAAGTGCTTTAGCAAAACATGTGGAAGAAGACAGGAAGCATATTTTTAATGGCATGGTTTTAGAAATAATAAATAAAAGTAAGAGGGGAGGTGATATAAGGAATAAGGTAGAGGATGCAGAACAAAGATGGATTTTATTACTTCAGGCAGATAGGTCTCCTGGATTGAAAAATGCTGTTTCCTTGAAACCTTTTTTAAAATCCAGACCACTAAAACATTAAGTAATATGGATTATTACATAAAACGTGTCTGTTATATGCATACTTCATTTTATCTTATGTAGAATATAAGGCAAACTGATATACTGATGTATGCAATTTTAATTAGTCTATGTCATAGTTCTATATGTGTTTTCATTGGCTCAACCATATTTTAAATACTAATGTTTTAACTGTTTTTATGAGTCTGAAGAAGCGATCAGCTGACTTAGATTGCAAAAGCGCTTACTCTTGCTTAATAAAGGGCAACTGGTGTGAAACTGCAAGTGAACTGTTTCCTACCTTGACTACTACATCTCAGTTACAATTTGTGGCTTTATAAAGGGCACTACTGTGAAGCTGCAAGTGATTTATTTCCTGGCGTGGATTATTCCATTTTTATCTTCAGCTGTGGTCTAACCATTGGTCTTTTCATTTTCTTCTCAATGAGACCAATGACTGGTGTCAGAACCATGGCCTTAAGCTCAATGCCAAAAAAAGTGTCATCATCTCCTTTGGGAAAAACCCGGTTCCCATGAATTACCACATCGATGGTAGTCCACTGAAAACAGAAGGCGTTATAAGAGATATGGGAACACAGGTTGACAGCAAACTCTCTTTTAACCAGCACATTGCCACTGTAGTCAGAAAGTCCTTATATGTGGCACATCTCATTACTAAGGGTTTTGCATTCAGGAAGAAAGAGGTCATTGCCTCCCTCTACTTTTCCTTCATTAGGCCAATCATTGAGTACAATGCCCCATTTGGCATGTACCTCACTATTCACCTGCAACAACTGGAGAGGCTGCAAAAGTACCTCAAAAAGAGGATCCTAGGTGTTAAATATTTGTCCTATACAGACAGACTAAAAAACTACAACTATTCTCTGTCTTATATCGCCTACTTAGAGGCGATCTCTGCTTGACTTACAAAGCCATGTCTGACCCAGCTCTGTTAGAAATGCTACATCTAAAGAAATTCAATCCCTACACACCACACACTCCAGAGACCTCAACCTAATTACCACAATCAACAGAACATGCTGGAGGGGCAGGTTCATAACCCAGATACTGCCCATGTTATGGAAGTAGACTTCCCATACATGTCAAGCAGAGCACCTCACTGGCCCTCTTCAAAAGGGATCTTGATGAGTGGATGGGAAATAGAAAATTCACCCCAGGGATCACTCCAGTGGCTTTACTTGACAGAGGCACTGGGAACTAAGGTTAGGTGTCATGATGCCAGGTTAATCCTATGGGCTAGGCTTGTAAAGGCCCCATGGCCATTAGCCCAGTACACACCTATGAACCAAAAAAGGAGGACAAGCCACAAAGCTTAATGCACCCATCTGGTAGAAGGAAGGGCTAACAAAAGTATAATCTTCCAAGAGCAATGTTGCAAGGAAGCTGAGGCTGAAGACTTAAAAGGAGCCTGGATGAGTTTTTCTAAAACCAAATTAAGATCCCAGGGAGGAACAGGCTTACTGGGAGGCCTAATATGAAGGACACCTTTAAGGAATTGCTTAGCTTCAAATCTAGAAGCTAAAGGAGGATATAAAGGCAGTCAAGCAGAAATAGCTGATAAGCGGGCCTTAACAGAAAAATAGGGCAACCCAGCATTGAGCAGTTCACACAGATAAGAGAGAACCAAAGGAATATCCAGAGAAAGTGGATCCAGGTTACGAGAAAGACACCAAACAGAAAACCTCTTCCATTTGGATAAATAGGATTTCCTAGTAGTGGGCTTTCTGGCCTCCTGCAGGACCCTAAGCACATCCTCAGAAAAAAAGGTGTTTATTTAGAATCAAATTCTATCACCCACAGTGTCAGTTGAAGAGTGACAAGTGGGATGGATAAGAGATCCCTTACCTTCTGTGAATAGGTCCATCTTATGAGGTAACTTGTGATGGCTGCCCTTGGCTAAATGCAGAAGAAGAGGGAACCAATGCTGTCTCGGCTGAAAGGGAGCCACTAGCAGGATTTTGGGAGCATCATGTTGTATTTTGAACAGGACTTTTGTAATGATGGGAAGGGGAGGGAAAGCACAAAGAAACATCCCCTTGCAAGAAAAAGAGAGGGCATCCACCTTCCAAACCAGGAATGGGGACTTTGGCATAAAAAAGAGGAAGTTGTTCAGAGGGGAGGCAAAAATATCAATTTGAGGAGTACCCACTGGTAGACAATGTCCAGAAACACATCCTTGTGAAACATTCATTCATGGGATTTTGTTATGGACCTGCTCAGAGTCTACCACAATGTTTTGACCTGAAAGAATGTGCACTTCCTGAATAGTCACTTGATACTGGGATAGCTAGTTTGCATACTAGGAGTGCCAACCGGCAAAGAAGATGAGACCTCTTCACCCCTGTTTGTTGACATACCACATCACTGTGCTACTGTCTCTAAACACCTTGAGAGGTCCAGGGGAAAAAAAAAGAGAATGAAAGGCCTGAAGAGCCAGCAGAAGAACTCCCATCTCCTTGACACTGATGTGATCTTTCTGTGGATGAGACGACCAAACTCCCTGCACCTTTAGGGAGCTGAAAGCTGCTCCTCATCCCATGTCTGAGGCATCTGTCAATAGCTCCTGAGAGGAAAGAGGTGGATGAAACAGGAGCCCTGGATTGAGAATCAACTGCTGAATCCACCACTGAAGTTCCTGCTTGAGACACAGAAGAAGAACTAAAAAAAATCGAGGGTATGAGAAAGCTGAAGCCAAAATGACTTTAGAAACCACTGAAGTTTTCTCATGTGAAGTTTGGCAAAAGAGAACATAGGGATGGTAGAAGCCATGAACCCCAGAGCTCTCAGAAATGTCCTTGCTATTACTGAGGTCAGATGAAGAAGGGACTGAAAAAAGGAAATAAGAGTTACGGCGTTGGGAGAAGGCAGGGATGCCAGCATAGGAAGAGTCTGGATCCTGCACCCCAGAAAGACATGATAATGAGAAGGAATCAGAAAGGACTTTTTGAAATTTATAGTGAACCCCAGACTCTGCAGAAGGGAGACTGCAAAATGAAGATTTTGCAATACAATCTCTGGACAGGATGCCTGAAACAGGAGGTTATCCAAGTAGGGAAAGACTTGGATCCCCCTTAGCCTGCAAAAATCAATCACAGGAGTGAGGCATTTGGTGAACACCCTTGGGAGAGTAGAAAGGCCAAAGGGCAAAGCAGAGAAATGAAAATGCCAGGAAGCAACAGAGAAATGTAAAAACTTCCTGAAAAGAGGATGCATTGGGATACGGAGATAAGTATCCTTGAGATCCAGAGACCTTATATGTAAACCTGAGGAAGCAGAAGAGGGAATAAAGTCTGAAGGGAAAATATTCAAAAAGGGGGAACCTCCAGAAATGTATTTAAATGAAAGAGGTCAAAAATTGGTCTCAAAAGCCCCCCCCCCCCCCCTTTGGGAAACTGGAACTTCTGGAATAGTACCCTGAATCAAAAGATCCCGAAGCACTCCTGGAAAAAAGGACAATTGTTCCTGAGGGGGCTGAGGAATTCCCATAAAAAGGGGAAGAGATTTCCAGACCATGAAATACCCTTGTCGGATAATGGACAGAACCCAAGAGTCTGGAGTAATCTTTAACCAAAGAGGGAGACAGAGTGAAAGGAGAAGAGAAAGAGGAATGTGGCTGGGAAGAATAGGATAGACAGCACCTAGTTTATCAGGAAAAGGAGACTTCTGGGGCACAGAAGTCTGAGTAGCCTTAGCTGGATGAGCCCACTTCCCACCTTTCTTGCCCTTGGGGGGGGGGGGGTAGGGGGAGACTGTCTACAAAAAAGGCTGGATTATTGGGGTAATTTCTTTGAAGCTTAGGTACAGAAGAAACAAAAACATGTATAAGTTCTTGTAAAGCCTTACCTTTATCCTGAAGGGACTTAATAAGCATCAGTTTTTGCCAATCAAGTGTTTATTATCCAGAAGAGCATGCAATAACCTAGGCCTTAATATAATAAATAAATAAGAATATCTCCTCCTCACAGACCCAAAAGCAGCAGCCCTAGAGGAAGCATCTGCTGCATCATAACTACACTTGATGGAACGATGAGCCACATGGGATGAAGTCCTTAACAAGGAAAGAGCAGAAATTTTCCCTTCAGAGTATGGAAGATCAGAAATTACCCGACAGGCCAGAGAAAGAGCAACCGACATGTACCTGAACATATGGGTCTGCTAACTGACCTAAAAGCTAAAGTAGGAGAAGTATAAACTTTTTTTCTCCAACCTTTCCATGGTTCTGCTATCTTTATCAAAAGGCAGTAACTTAGAAGATGGTAGCAATTGGGATGGCATGTCAGAAACCATAGACACCACTGAGGGGTCAGCAGAAGGGCACTTATAAAGAAATTTGCAGTCTTCCTATAAAACCTATCAAGTCTCTTGGGGGCAGGGGGCTGTGAGTCAGGGGCCTTAGAAGTATAAGAAAAGGTACCCAAAAATGCAGCCAGAACAGAAGGGACAGCAGATGGCCTGAAATAATCCACCTGCAGGAGTTCATAATACCTCTTCTGCATATCAGAAATCTGAGCACAATCCCATTTAAAAAAAACTCCATCATTCTAGAGATTTTGTCCCCAAAAAAAGACTAGTCGATTCTTCTTCTTCTTCCTCAGATCCATAATTTAAAGGAGAAACTGACTGGAGTAGGTAAGGGATTCCTCATCTGAATCCTCCTCCTCCTCCTCCTCAATCCTCATCTGAATCCTTCTCCTCAATACAGGAATCCTGTTCCCTTGGTCTTTTACGGGGAGTACAGGACCAAGAAGGAGCAGGAATAGAAACACCCTGGGGAGGTTTGAAAGCCATCAAAGCATTAAACAACCCTGAGTGAAACATTGCCATTCACTGTGTGTGTCCTTAGGAGCTGGAGCAATATGCTTAGTTTTCTGCTTTTTCTTTAAGGAGTAGTATGCCTTATGAAATGTAGAAGACTATGACCCCAGATGGTATTCAATAATGGTAGTAGGGATTTCTTCTCTGACAAAATTGAGGAACACCCCTAGGCACGAAGGAAATAGTCAGCTGTGGTTCCTCCTGAACATCAGATGTGGACATCTATAAAGCCTCCAAGGATGTGAATAAAGTCAGATCCCCACTGGCCTCCAAAATGGTCAAGGCCAAAATATCCAGTGATGAAGCCAGGCAAACCTCCAGGCTTTCACTCACCTCAGGAGAGATGTCTGCCTGAGGCTGTACAGCAGAAAAATATGGCCTAGATTTCCTGGCCTTCTTCTCAGACAGCTGCCCCTCAGAGTGGGAAGTTTCTTCCACAGCATCTTTAGCTAAGAGCTTAAGATGCTGATTCTCTAGATACAACACCAAAGAAGGTCGACTACAGAGGGTCTTGGGAACAAAGGCCTGACAGACTGAACAAGATGTATGGTTGTGAGAAGCACCGAGGCAAAACAAGCACTGTTTGTGATGGTCTTTATGGGGAATTTGTCTCCCACACTGGCATTTACACTTCTTGGATGACATGAAACTCCAAAAGCAACAAAAAAGAAAAGAAAAGATAAGATACAAAAAACCTCCAAAAGGGCACTTATCTGCAATGGCTTGGTGAACCAGCAACGGAACGAGCGTTCAGACCGATGATCAAGAGATGGTGTTCAGACTGGTGGAAAGAAGTTTTGAGGATGGTACATCAGGACATCACCTTTATGCCCTACACTACGCAAGAAGCATACGTGTGATGTACAGCATACCTTAAAGCAATCTAAAAGCTTTGGTATACTGTCTGCATGTAGGGCCACCCTTGGCAGGGGATCCCTATTGTAATGAATACTGCAACAGTGAAATGGAAGGACATCTCTTTATTAGCAGTTAGAATGAACAAAGAACTGAACTGCTATGATGTTAAACATTCAAAGTACACCTTAGATGGTGCTAAGAAGGCCACAGCACATAATAAGTGTGCGTCTAATGTATAATAGGTACATATCTCCAAACTGTTTGTTCATGCATTTATTACAAACATGCAAATGTGGAAATGGTTTTCTGAAATATGTCGCAGATCTCATAAGAAAATATCTCAGAACCATGTAAATGTTGTAGGAAGTGGTATGAATGAGCAGTTCATTTTAGTTTGATTCTGTATAGAAGCGCTGCTTCATATTTAGTTATTTATGGTGTGGTTATTGTGTTTTTGCAGATTATAAAATAAATGTTTTGAATTTGAAGAATAAGCTTGTATTTTTATTGAATTTTACAAATGTAAAGTATTCACTCTTCCTTGATATAAACTTCAACTTAATGCTTCTGGCAGACAGCCCATTTCAGCTAGGCCACATGGAAATGGCAGAAGTTCCCTCCATGCAAAAATAGGATGTACCACATGTTGACTACATGTCACACAGATTGCTAGGGTTTGTGCTCCACATTGGCCTCTTAAGAAGTTGAGGCCTATGGACAGGTGATAAAATATCCAGGCGACTACCCAAAGGATTTCCCAGTCAGTGCATTCTATCTACATCATCGGGTTGTTCAACAACTGGAGGGAGTTATGACAATGACTTTTCTTTACAAGGAAACTTATCTCAACTAATTGCACTTTTGTCTCAACAATATCTCCACTTGATCAGCACTCTTGAGAAAATGATGCCCGAGCCTTCCCCATGAAGGACGGTGAAGTGGTTCATTCTAAAGGGAACAATAAAACATTCGAGCTCCTGTTTTTGAAACCAGAAAGAGAATGGGCAGTGGCGGTGAATGGTAATGTAATGGCGAAAGGCGCAAATTTGTTAAACAGGTCAGCAAGAACCAGGAAACTAAAAAATGGTTTTATCAAGATCTTGACTTTAGTTTTACCAACTCAGACACTACAAGATTTACCCCAGATGGAAATTTGGCAATGCAAATGGATTACATTGAGAAAAAACTTAAGAAGGTAGGTAACTTGCAACTGGATAATTGTTCTTTATCAGAAAGTCTGAGTACACAGAGGGTTACAAAAGGCTTGAGACTTGCTAAGTTTCCTAATGGTATAGCAACAGACAGTGAATTAATGAGGTTTACTGTAAAATGAAATAACACACAAATCAATACACTGTTTGAAGAAATAAAAAAACTGAATAGTAGTATACAGGAAGATCTTTTATGTGAATTTTATAAAGACAAATATAATCAAATGTTTTTTAGGACTGACAAGTGCAAATTGATTATTGAAAGGAAAAAAGAAAAGTAAACAAAAGTGCATTTAAATAAAAATAAAAATGCTTTTTTGGTGAAGGGGATACAATACAAGGATCTTTATTATCCTGACCTTTCTCCTGGCTGCTGTGTATCCTTGGCCCTAGCAGGTCTGCTTCTTTTTAATCTTTCGACCTCTAAACCTGCTGTTGACTGGTGAATCTACCTGCTTGCCCTATAAGGACCCCTCTCAAACAAAAGAAAGACATCTTATCTACAAGGAAGTTACAATCCTACATTCAAAACCCTTCCATCTATAGAAATAGTGAAACTTTCAACCTTTAAACCTGCTGTTGACTGGTGAATCTACCTGCCTGCCCTATAAGGACCCCTCTCAAAACAAAAGAAAGCCATCTTATCTACAAGGAAGTTGCAATCCTACATTCAAAACCCTTCCATCTATAGAAATAGTGAAAGTATGTCTCCTCTCATACAGGCTCTGAAGCTGAATTGTATATTTTTAAAAGAATACAAAGAAGTATTTGTAGTCCAGTTTGCTGTGAGAAACCTCCCTCCTGAGCCAGTTACCCAGCAGCCATACCCCCCTCCTACCCCATAATAAGCTTCTCTGCTTTAACACTGTTTACTCCAGCTCAGTCCTACTACTTCTTTTCCTCTATTTTAGTGCTGCATGTAGTTTTAACCTTTTACCACTAGGTGTCTTACTCCAGCTCAGTCCTACTACTTCTTTTCCTCTATTTTAGTGCTGCATGTAGTTTTAACCTTTTACCACTAGGTGTCTTACTCCCACCTCACTTGTATTTCTTATAGTCCACCCTGCACCTTCTTCAGTGCATCTGACTCTATCTTGTCCCTCTCCTTCCTTCTGTAGTCTTTAGCCCAGCCCTATATACCTTGCCACTGTTTATCTTAAACTTGTGTTACCTTTTACCTGGAACTTCTAACTGCTCCACTATAATCTGCTGGTCACAGATAGACTCTGGGACCTCTTCCTTAACTTGCTCTGTAACTGATATATTTGCTTTCCCCTTTAACCCTTCTTTTCCTTTCTCTCTTGAGAAGACTTATGATCTTTCATTCCCCCCTTCCTGCTCCATCTACTTTTGTCACTAACTCTAATCTGTTCCCCTCCCACTTACCACAGCCACTCTTGCTACTCCTATGGATATCCTCTCTTATTAGTACATCTGCTTGGATTTTTGCCCCACCTTAGCCTCCCAGGACCTTTTCTGCCCCATCCCCTCCCACTTTACCTCATATCCTTCCCAAAATGCTTAAAGGTGGGCAGTCCTGCGTGGCGCCATCTTTATTATCCTAACCTTTCTCCTGGCTGCTGTGTATCCCTGGCCCTAGCAGGTCTGCTTCTTTTTAATGTAAGTGTTTTTTTTCCCTGAAGGTGTTAATGATTTGTTTATCTGTATACATTAACTGGTGTAGTGCTCATTATTAGTGTTCTTCTGAGGGTTCTCTGACTGCTTATCTGTTTATTATCTGCTACAATGCTAGGTTAATGGATGTTGAAAGTGTACTTTTCTGTTAGAGAACCTATACACATCTTAATGATAACTCTAGTGCTAACTACAGTACTGCGTTGGCTGAGCCCCACCAGTTGTGTCTGATATTTTTGTGATTAAATTAGCCACATCGTAACTACTCACATTTGAGTACGGAAGCGCTACTATTATATGGCTAAAGTAGTATATTGCAATTATTTGCGCTCCTTTAGTTAGGTAAGTGCTTCTCATCAAAAAACTAGTCTGAGCTTCATGTAATTTCCAGCTCCCTTGTAATTGTGTTGGAACTTGAGACTGTTCAGCGTGACCACTTTTACCATTATGGTAGGACTTCAATCAGCAGCAGGTCTGCAGGACTATGCTCGCTGTTTTTGTATTCATCTGCCTGCATCTTTTCTGTACCTTTTAACTACAATACTAGTTAACTCTCTAAAAAATACTAGTGGGTCCAGCTGCATATTGGCGTTCCCCACATGGTATTAAAGTACGCCACTCACTTAGCCTCACCAACGTGGAGTTGCCAGGAGCGATATCCAGCTGATTCTTAACTCCGTACTTGCTGTGGTGTATGGATTTACCTAGCCATATGCCATTTTGTGCTCCATTTCATGATTTATTAGCACCTTTTTACTAAAATTGCGGTGTCGCTAACTTGCTGTGCCCCTCTACTTGAACCTTGCTCTGTCTGTGCATCTCCACTTGTAGCGATGACTATTACAGCTGTATAACACTGGCATACTTGCTGGTATTCTTTACTGTTTATACCTCCTGTATTCCTATCCACTCGTAGTAGAGGCTACAATTGTTGCTAAACCTGGCTAACTATGGGTGCATTTTTAAATGGCTGCAGTCTTGCTCGCTGAGACCATTGCAGCATATATAGCGATAGCCTCTCTCCAGATTTCCCCTCTATTTTGGACAAACACCCTCTTTACTTTATGTTCATCACATACATTAACGCGATGATTTTTGCTACCTGACATACCCGATATACAATATTATGTTGTCTACAATACTTTGGATTGTGTGTACTACCTGTTTATTGCTTAATATTTAATCAGACTAATTTCCTTAGCAGAAATAATTGTAATTTTGATTTGCTGTGCTACTCTATTCTTTAGAAACTGTATTTATCCAATTGGCTTTCTGGATACTGAATTTTGTGTACCTGCTTGTTCACTACTAGGTCCCAGAGTCTATTAATTTTTGTTCTGAGATGACCTAGTCATATAGTGCTGCTTTATGATGTTAATCACTGCATTTTACTATTACAATATTAGTAAGTGATTAATACTGGGTCCTGTTACTCACTGTTTTTAGCTATTACAACAATAATAAGTGTTTAATACTGGGTCTTGTATATCACCTACACGTTGCTTAGATATGACTAGACATTATTATGAGCCTGTTGGCATCTAGACTTAGAGTATATTTCTAAGCTTTGTGTTGCTTTTCTTAGTAAGATTTAATGTGTAAATGATTTTTATTAATATAGTTGTTTAACTTCCAAAACTATCTTTGTCTAATTGCTGCATGCATAGCTGTCTTATTTACTTAATTTACTCTTTTCTCCTCTCTAAACCTACCCAGCTTTCAACCTCTAAACCTGCTGCTGACTGGTGAATCTACCTGCCTACTCTATAAGGACCCCCTCTCAAAACAAAAGAAAGCCATCTCGTCTACAAGGAAGTTACAATCCTGCATTCAAAACTCTTCCATTTATAGAAATAGTGAAAGTATGTGTCTCCCCCATACAGGCTCTGAAGCTGAACTGTATATTTTTAAAATAATACAAAGAAGTATTTGTAGTTCAGTTTGCTGTGTGAAACCTCCCTCCTGAGCCAGTTACCCAGCAGCCATATCCTCCTCCTACCCCATAATAAGTTTCTCCGCTTTAACATTGTTTACTCCAGCTTAGTCCTACCATTTCTTTTCCTGTATTTTAGTGCTGCCTGTAATTTTAACCTTTGACCACTAGGTGGCTCTCTACACTAGGCTCTGTAATTTCTCCTAACTCCCACCTCACTTGTATTTCTTATAGTCCACCCTGCACCTTCTTCAGTGTATCTGACTCTACTCTATCTTGTCCCTCTCCTTCCTTCTGTAGTCTTTAGCCCAGCCCTATATACCTTGCCACTGTTATCTTAAACTTGTGTTACCTCTTACCTGGAACTTCTAACTGCTCCACTATAATCTGCTGGTCACAGATTGACTCTGGGACCTCTTCTTTCACTTGCTCTAACCCGCTCTGTTCGCCCTGCGGGGTCACTCCGCTCCCCTACCCTACCCCCAAATTCCACTCACCCCCACTACATCTCAACTTATACCTCCTTGGCCACACCCCCCACTCAGTGTCAACCTATAGACTACCCTATCTTGTTACATACTTAACTCCTAATTACTTAGTACCTCCCTCTATCTAACCTTCTCTATACAACCTCACCTATTACATTTCCTTGCTACTCAATTTTTCATCCCACTGCCTTAGCTTTCCTTTCACCTTAACATGCCTATCACTGCCATACCTACACTCTTTTACTTGTTCCGCTTTCTTATAATTCTTCCCTCTCTACTTATATCACATATCCTCACCAGTTATGAATACCTAAACCATACTAGTTTTCAACATCCCTTAAAACAAACAACTCCTCTCTCCCTTTCATCTCCACCAATTCATTGTAACACAACATTTCATCATCCTACCTTCTACCTCACTTTCATAGATTAACCCACATTAGGTACCTCCAACTGAGAAAACCTAACTGTAATTTTTCCAAACTATTAAAACACTCACATACACCACAGCAACACCTACTTCTACATGGGGACATTCATCCTAATCCAGGCCCAGAAAACACCATCACTAATTCCCAATCATTCCATACCACCTCTGAAATCCCAATTAGTGGCCCCAACTCTCTTCTCATAGCTCACCTCAATATACGTAGTTTAAACAATAAAATTACACAGCTACATGCGCTATTAGGTTTATATTCTTTTGACATCCTATGTCTAACAGAGACTTGGCTCAAGCCAGTAACTAGCAACAATGATATAATACCACCTGGATATAATATCCTGAGGCTAGATCGTCTAAACAAAAAAGGCAGTGGAGTAGCAATATTGTATAAATCTGAATTACAAATTACTATATTGGATACTCAACCTCGCACTCCTAACCATGCTGAAATCTTAATCACTAAGCTCTAGACTAATACAAATAAATCCTTATACATTATCTGTGCCTATATCCCTCTAGGTAATAATATTAATACTCTTGAAAATTCACTTAGCTGGTTGTCCACATCCGTCCCACAAGAAACAATACTCCTTGGAGATTTTAATATTGATTGGTATTGCTGTACTTCAGCCAAACCTACTACTCACATAAACCTTTATGGCTTCTATCAAACCATCACCTCTACTACCAAGAACCCACAAACCTAGCAATAAAAAAGTACCTTAGACTGGATATTAGTTAATAGTAATACTCTCCTATATAAAACAGGTACATTGCCTCATGATATTAGTGACCACACTCTTACCTTTATAACTAGACAAAAGACCACTATACCCAACAAAACTACCTTTAGGACTACCCGGAACAAAAAAAATCTAAACCCAGACAGCTACCTAGCTGAGCTCAAAGCTTGAAACTGGTCACCCCTAAAATACCTACCTCTTGATAAAGTGGTGTCATACTTTAATTCCAAATTCCTGCTAATTCTTGACCACCATGCCCCCTACTTCTACATGGGGACATTCATCCTAATCCAGGCCCAGAAAACACCATCACTAATTCCCAATCATTCCATACCACCTCTGAAACCCCAATTAGTGGCCCCAACTCTCTTCTCATAGCTCACCTCAATATACGTAGTTTAAACAATAAAATTACACAGCTACATGCGCTATTAGGTTTATATTCTTTTGACATCCTATGTCTAACAGAGACTTGGCTCAAGCCAGTAACTAGCAACAATGATATAATACCACCTGGATATAATATCCTGTGGCTAGATCGTCTAAACAAAAAAGGCAGTGGAGTAGCAATATTGTATAAATCTGAATTACTATATTGGATACTCAACCTCGCACTCCTAACAATGCTGAAATCTTAATCACTAAGCTCCAGACTAATACAAATAAATCCTTATACATTATCTGTGCCTATATCCCTCTAGGTAATAATATTAATACTCTTGAAAATTCATTTAGCTGGTTGTCCACATCCATCCCACAAGAAACAATACTCCTTGGAGATTTTAATATTGATTGGTATTGCTGTACTTCAGCCAAACCTACTACTCACATAAACCTTTATAGCTTCTATCAAACCATCACCTCTACTACCAGAACCCACAAACCTAGCAATAAAAAAGTAACTTAGACTGGATATTAGTTAATAGTAATACTCTCCTATATAAAACAGGTACATTGCCTCATGATATTAGTGACCACACTCTTACCTTTATAACTAGACAAAAGACCACTATACCCAACCAAACTACCTTTAGGACTACCCGGAACAAAAAAAATCTAAACCCAGACAGCTACCTAGCTGAGCTCAAAGCTTGAAACTGTTCACCCCTAAAATACCTACCTCTTGATAAAGCGGTGTCATACTTTAATTCCAAATTCCTGCTAATTCTTGACCACCATGCCCCCTCTCATACAGTGAGGACCAGGAACAACCCTGCTCCTTGGCTCTCCAAAGAGACCAGGCACAAAATGCTACAGAGAAATAAGATGTGGTCCAAATGGAGATATACAAAAGACCCTATAGACCATCAAAACTTTAGACAGCTTAGAAACACTACTAAATAACTAACTATTCATTACAAAAACAAATATTACCATAAACTCCAACAAACCCAACCACATAATCCACAAAAATTCTGGTCAGACATCAACAGGCTACTTCATCCAGGTCACTCCAAAACTCCTACCCCATCTAACTTGACTCAAAACACTCCCATCCAAATCGCAGACACATTTAACAGATTTTTCTCTGAATTAGTTAAATCACTAGCAAATACATTATCCCCAGTGAGCACCACTACACCACCCTCAATAGCTAATAATCCTCCTGCATTTACTCTACAACCAGTGCCAACATCACATGTCCATACACTTCTCCAAAAACTTAAACCTTGTACTCCATCAGCTGACCTCCTCCCAGCTGAATATCTGCAAATGGCAGCTGGTGCATTAGCCTACCCTATTTCCATCTTAATAAATAGAACTATTACAGAATGTACCATCCCTTCTCTTTGGAAAGTTTCACATATAATTCCATTGCATAAGGGTGGTAACTCAACTGAACTCACTAACTTTCGACCCATTGCCATACTCTCTTCTTTAGCAAAAATCATGGAGAAATGTATCCACCAGCAGCTACTCGAGCATCTCCTACAAAACAAGCTACTGGCTGACTGCCAGCATTGCTTTAGACCATTCCACAGCACTACAGCTGCTCTTTTATCCTTCTCTGACTGTATTAATAGAAATCGAAATAACAACCTGCTTTCCTCTGCTCTCTTTATAGACCTCTCTAAAGCCTTTGACATGGTTAATCATCAGTTAATGTTAGATACACTACAATCACTTTCCTTAGATACTCAGGCAGTCAAATGGTTTAAGTCTTATCTATGTAACAGACAACAGGCAGTCCTCTGGGACAATAAACTATCTACTCAGCTCCCAGTCACGCTGGGTGTCCCACAAGGCTCCACTCTGGGACCTCTCCACTTTATTTTCATTAATGATCAGAAAACTACCCTCCCCCAAACCACCTGCATACAATATGCTGATGACTCTACTTTAATCTGTGCCGCAGACTCTTCAGCTGAACTCCAGTCCAGTACCCAAAGAGTACTTACCTTAGTTGAAAACTGCTTCCATCAACGCTGTCTCCTCCTTAACCCCAAAAAAACTAAACTATTACTGTTCACTCCCACACAGAAGTCTACCCATATTAATTTCACAATTACATCAAATAATAGCACTGTAATAGCATCTGACACAACCACCAAACTCTTAGGTGTAACAATTGATCATAATCTTAACTATGACAATCACATAAACTTAACTATCAAAGCAGTTAATAGAAAACTTGGTTTCCTTTACAGGCTTAAAGCCTTTCTTACAGCCTCTGCCAGGACTGCTACTGCTCAAACCCATCTAATCTCCACCCTACTCTATGTCCCCCCAATATATACCAACCTACCTAAAACTAATCTAAACAAACTGGCATCCTCCTATAACAATATTGCCAGATTTGCCACTGGCTCCCCTTTTAGAACCCAACACTGCCAAAATCTGAAACAGCTAGGATGGCTGGAATTTCAAAACCAGGTTCTTCTTCTGCAACTTACTATCACTCACAAGGTCCTGTTACCATCCCACTAATACTCCTGTACCCTGTAATCTTATTAGTCCTTATATAAATCTCAAAACTCTACGCTCAGCAAATAAGTTACTAGTTGCCACCCTTAAATCCAATAACAAATCTAGTGACTGCCTGTTTACTTTGTTGGAAATACTTGGAACAGACTTCCAAATGATCTAACTTCCCTTATATCTACCCCACTGCTTAGGAACCATCTAAGAGTCCTTCCTTAAATCCCAATGGTTATGTACATGTTCTAAACCAGACTGACACCCTCTCCCCTTGCTAAAATACCTCGAAACTTCCTCAACACTGATATCCATTTCTTATTTCCTTCACTATTTGTTTACGTTCCTCTACAATTTTTTTCTTGTTTTAACTCAGTATTTTCTGTACCGTCAAACTACTACATAATAAAAACTAGCCTTTTCAGAGATTTGTAATATGCCATGCCCTGTGAGCATCTATGTATATAAAATGTTTGATAGATACCAGCTATACATTTCTTTTTGCTTTCTATGTCTAACCCACTACTCTAAATCTGCTATACCTATTCTTCTATAGTTGCATCTAATGCTCTTAATCTCTTTACACCAACTGTAACATTATTTTTTTCTTTTTTCTCACTTTATATTATTTCTTTTTCTCTTTCCCTTTTTTCCTCCTCTCACCTACTAACTTAAATTAAATCTATGGTAAAGTGTTTTTTTACATTATTTAGTTTTATAATGTTTTCTTAAAGTAGATGCTTTGTATCTTTATTCAATTAAATGAATACTGTTTTGGAGCTTTTCTCCCCAGGCCTCTACTGAAAATGGACATATATCCAGCTACACTAGCCCGGTCAACAAATGTAAAAAAAAATAAATACATTTCACTGGGTACAATGACAGAATGACAGAACCACAGTACAGCAACATTATAATGAAATTAACAATGAGGATTCCCCTCAGCCAGGAATTCCCATCCTTGCCACGCAGATTATCTAATGAACACCAAACGGATTTTTATTATGAAAATGTCCATTTACATGGAATGTACAGTTCAAGGGGATCTGAGAGAAACAGGGGGAGGGGAAAAGGGAAGTCAAAGAGAAAATACAAATAACATGCATGAATTAGAAAAGATAAACTATAGGCCTTGAGGGCAAATATTAAAGATGACAGGAGAAGACAAGGTTTATAATTATAAAGGGTTTAATATTTTTAATTATACTAGTGATGATATCACCAGTGGACACTTTCCCTTTTTAGCAAAGGACTCATATTTGGATTTGTTATTGGAATTCATTTTTTTTTTTACTTGACAAATGAACTTATCTGTTCATTTCCAGGAACAAAAACAGAGAAACCTTTTAAATGAAAAGAAATGTAAAAAGAAAAATGCCTGCAACCCATCTTTAAATCCGAACATAGCAATTTTTGTAAAATGTTGTGAAAGAGATTTTTATGAATTAAACAGAACTAAGAAAAGTTACTGGAATTTGAATAAAGAAGAGAGAGAGATCCTACAATCCCTATGTAGTAACAACCAGATTAGGGTAATGAAACCATACTAAGGTGGAGTAACAGTAATAGTAGAAAAGACGGACTATGTTAGTAAAATTCTCGATCTATTATATGACACCAATGTTTACACCACAGTATTGAGACAGGAAATATTCATAGCTTATAGGAAAATCGATTTGTTCCTGCATGATTCACTTATGCAAGGAATTATATCACTTGACACCTACAACATTTTGATGTTAAAAAATCCTTTGATATCTTTCTTGTTTTGGATTCCCAAAGCCATAAGGATTATTTAGATCCACCTTACAGACTAATAGTAGCAGCACAAAGTTCGAAGACATATCTGTTAGCTACTTACGTGGATCGAATATTGAAAACATTTCTTAAACATATTCTTCACATTTTGAAAGACTCTAGAGACTTTCTAACAAACAAAGTTCAAGTTTTATGATGAAAAGATTTGTTTTTTAATAGTGGATGTTGTAGACCTATTCAATAGTATACCCTACAAATGGGGTTTGGAACGTTTCTATACAGTAAAACTTGAGCTTACTGTTTTACACCATTAAATGATAAAATTCTTAACAGATTTGATGGAATTAACACACTATAATAATTATGCATATTTTGAGGGTAAGTATTTCAGGCAGATTACGGGGAGTGGTAATGGGTGCAGCTTGTGCCCGAATGTATGACAACTTGTTGATGTACATGTGGGAAAAGAAGTTTAGCCTTGATTCCACTTACAAAGACAGTTGGGAAATGTATTTAAGATTCCAGGATGACATATTCATTGTTTAGAATCAAGGAGAAAGTAACATCCATGATTTTACACATTATATTAATTGAATTACATAATTTTTAAGATTTATATACCACTACAGTAGTGAAAAGATAAATTATCTGGATGTTACAATAACCAAGAATACAAATTATCAGAAATTTGAATCAATTATTTATAGAAAAGAAAGTTTTTCATACATTTATCTCAATTAAAGTAGTTACCACCCCTTCCATTGCAAGAAAAATGTGTATAAGGGACAACTAGTGAGAGACGCCAGAATGTGTTCCAATAAGGACTTATATCAGGAAGAACTAAATAAGATTACAAAGACATTTTTGGACACGGGTTACCCATACGGCTTGTTCTGCAACACAGGGGAGGAAATAACACAAGGAGGGGGAACAAAAGTTAAAACTTCTGTTTGGGTTAGAAGAAGGTGTTGAAAATGTATTTAGACACAACACAACCTTGGGTGAAACTTCCAACAACTCCCCAATCATTAAATTTACTAATAGTGGTAAACAAGTTAGAGAAATAGTAGAAAATAATTGGAACATCTTGAAAATTGGCTTGAAACTACTTAAAATTGTAGGGGAAAACCCATTGTTACATATAAAACAGGGATAAATCTTTTTATGGATTGCATGTTCTAGTAATTTTTTAAGTTTGGGTACCCATGCTTGTGATGCTTGTAATCAGTACCCCTACATATGAGAAAAAAAACACATCAAGATAAATAACACAGGAGTTGACAAGATATCATTGGTTAAAGGAAACTGTGGTTCTAGAGGTTTAATTTACATCATAGTTTGTTCAACTTGCAAACTTGCAATACTTTTTATGTTGGGAAAATGGAAGGATAACTTAGAAAAATAATTAATGAACGTAACTATGACATTCAAAGGAGAAACAACAACTCTTTATATACATACACCTTATACTGTGAACATTTTAAAATGTTTAAATTTGGTATTATTGAAACTGTACCAGAAATTAACATTTTTAGAATTTAGGGAATTAATGTGGCAGTTCAGATTGAATGCCTCTAACCCCCCCCCCCCCCCCCCGGTTTAAATGAACACACTTATAGTTTCAGCTCTCAGATTGGTTGCACTAAAAGAATAACAATTACTATAACAAACAAAAATAGAAATGTGCTTAGTAAGATATTTATTACTTTTAAATAACATAAGTACTACTAAATGTTGCTAATGGTTAGTAAAAGCATTATTTAAACATATTTTATTGATTGTTTTAAACTTAAGGAAGTGGGTGGTAGAATGGAATATGACTGGATAAATTAGAAAACGATTGCTCTTAATTCATATTCAAATGTTAATTTAATTGGACTTGAGGTTATGATGAAGTCCTGAAAGCACTTAACCTTTTTTTTTATGCATTTATGATCCTAACTGAATGAAACTACTTTAAATTACATTTGCTGGACGGAGTTTTTTTTTTTTTTTTGGAACAGTTAAGTTCATAGAACTGGAAATGTCTAATAGGGAAGCTGCTTGAATTTAACATTATATGACCTATTTTATTTTCGTTTGTCTACCACTAGAAGAGTTACGTAATCTCCTAGTAAGAACATTTCACATAATTCATAATAACAATCTTTCACTGTTTTTTGGTTAAATTTGTTGATTCCTGGAAAGTCCGTGTATATATGGATGGTTATGTCTGAGTGTACTATGGCACTTGTCAGAAAAATAAGCCAGTAATGTCCTCTAAAATGATACATTCATTGTGTACCTGAAAGTTGTTACAGTCGTACCAAGATGCAAGGAAGAATGTATCAGATGGAATTGTGCACCTCCAATTATTGTCTTGCTGCCAGATGTACAGCTTTTGCACATTATCTGGATGACTAAATTATTCAAAAGCATAAAAGTCACTCTTATGCCTCATGCCAGGCACTGCTAACACCTAACAGAGCCCAGAAGACTGTACCAGGAACATGAACTTCCACAAGCAAGGGCTGCCAAGCAACAGGTCTAAGAAAGTATAAATCAGTGCAGGATTGCATGCAGATCTTAATTTCTAAAGGCTGCTCAGCCTTTAGAAGCACATCCAGTTTACAGCACTGCATAAAGTTGCCAGCCAAAGACAGATCAACCTCTGCAAAAATGCCCTTCACATACACATTAAGGGGAAAAAAGCAGATGATGTAAAGAGTACTCATATGGAAGACCCCCTAACTGGTCCTGTGAGGGTTTTGCTGTGTTTGCCATGGTACTATACCAATCTACAAACCATCTGGAAATGTGTTATTTTATTAATCACTTACTTTATCTTACCCTTAGCAAAATAAATGAAAATTTGACAATTGTTTTAGAATGATTATATTATATGCTTATAAAGCTGCAACTAATGATAAATATTCATCATAAACATTAAGTGCTCATCATTAAGCACACTAGATTAAGAAAAAAACAGTAAGTTTATTAATTACGTCAAGGTATTTGCACAAGAGGTTCTCCCGTTTGATTCTTGGCTGGAGTGCGGGGAGTGCCTTCTGTGTGGAGTCTGTATGTCCTCCCCACGGTTGGGTGGGCGTTAGAAAGACATGCGTAAATGGGCGTGCCTTATTTGAAGGGTGAACATCGAGCTGGCACCTTGGCGTTTGTGAAAATCTACTGCCAATCATTAGCAGACCGGAGTTCCGCTGTGGCGACCCCTAACCAGGAAAAGCCGAAAGACAACAACAACCACCTCAGGAATAAATTTAGAATCAGTGCATAGAAAAGCTTAGTCCTTAAATAAATGCAGATTGATTTCTGAAGCCACAACAGCCCGCAGCTGTGGAATTCTCCTGTTTCAAGTCAATATGATTGGGAATATGAATGTGAAAACAAAACTTTTATAACAGCAAGTAGGTTCAGAATGCAGAAAACCCAGTTTAACAAACGGACAAGGGAACAACTGATCATGGGTTCCATGTGAAATAAATGAGTTGATAGTTCTAAATAGGCTGGTAATTTTATTCCATTTGCCAAACCTTGTACCGGTTTGAAATTTAATGGGGACGAAACTAGGCACTTTCTTCTTGCTCAGTAGGATAAATCTATTTGAAATAGCATCTGCAAATACATACATGCATACAAATATTTTAAGAGGCATTTATGTCCTTCTAGCCTGCCAATATACCAAAACAAGTGTTCCCACAGCAAATGTCCAGGCTGTTCTTAAAAATATCTAAACTGGTGCTTGCTTTAATATCATTTGGTATTCTATTCCATGCATTAGCTGCTCTCTCAGAGAACCAATTAGTGCACTTCTCATTCCTATAGTCTTCTACATAGCTTGTCTGATGATTTCTATTACTTTTTGATAACCCCAAACATTCCCATAGGTAGCTGTCTCTACATACTCTAGATACTTGAATAAGGTCGCCTCTTAAATATCTATATTAGACATTATACAAGTTCAGATATTTTAGTCTTTCATAATAATTAAAATTTTCACATCCATGGATGCCCTTGGTAGATTTCTGCTGTACTCTTTCCAATTTACTCATGCTTGTTTTCTTATAAGGTTTCCATACTGTTATTCCATACTCAAGTTTGGGTCTAATGTAACTAACAAACAATGACATCATCATTTCTGATTTCCTAGACTTTATAAATCTTTTTATGCAACCTATAGTTCTAAAATTATCATTAACCAACTGGTTAATATGATTAGAAAAATTCAAAGCTGGATCTACCCATATATCCAGGTCCTCGAATGAATCTACAGTTTCAATCACTGTGTGCTCTATTAAAAATTCACCTTTCCGTTTATTTCTTCCCAAATCTCATACTCCTAGTTTTGATACATTTATCAGAATATTATTCTTCTGAGCTGAAATGGTCAATTCAGTCAAGTTCTTTTGCAGACATGCCCCATTTGTAACACATGTAATCAGTTTACTCAAAATCAAGTAATTTGCATACAAACTATAGAAACTCACAGATGAAAAAGATCATCTGAAAGATAAAATCTAAATAAGTATGGGCCTGGGACACAGCCCCATGGGAAACTCTGACTGCAACCAAGAATTTCACATGTTCAGTTGCTGTATAATACTTGCCATGTCCTATATGCAAGCCATGCAGCTATCCATCTTATCCAGAGTACCTTCATACCTAGTTGTTCTAATTTATTGATCAGTGTTTTGTGTATAACCATGTCAAATGCTGAAGTTAAATCTAAATTACATCTTTCAGTCACAGCAATTATATTTTTATAGAAAACTATGTTACAGGTGACAATAGGTCTATTCCACAGCCATTATATTTCTAAAGATCATGTTACAGGTGACAATAGATCGATTTTCAACATATACATGCTGATATATGGTTTCAAGTCCCAACCTTGCCACGTCTGACAATAATTCATCCAATATTACCTTCTCCATTATGTTCCAAAACATGAAAATAACTGTCCACATGTTCAATGTCTCAGCTAATTTCTGCAGAATGTCCAGATTTTTTTCTTGGATTTTTGGTCTGTTTTCTCATAAAATCTTCGGTTTTCTGGCAAATTAAAGTCACTATATAATTACATACATTTAAGTTTCAGACTTCATATCCTTCAGAAAATGTGTGCTAACATAAAATCCTATTATTCTAGCAACTTTAAGTTTATAAGATCAGTATTTAAAATCTTTCCCCATTTCTGGACATTTTGTCCCCTCATTATTTTAGGTTTTGTCCAGATTTCTTGAACTAAGGGTCTGTATGACTCTGGGGTCGTAATACTTTCCTTTCTCTTAAAGACAGGTTTAATAAGCACTTGGTCTCCGACCTTGAATCTCCCCATATTTATATGACTTAGTAAATAACAGAATAATGGTACTGTAAGTTCTTGCTGAAGTGTTCTCGGGTCATTATTACTAATTCTGTCTCCACCTTTTCTTTGTTTTGATCCAGTTTGCATAGTTCATTTTCAATATAATCTAATTTGATTTCAGTATCTGAGGTTACCTGGGTGTCACTGTGACAACTTAACATCCTCTTTGTGGAGCCAAACTGTTTTGCACAGATTTTTGTAAATGATTCTTAACTAATTAGTAGAAGTATTAAAGCATTTATGACAACTATGTATCATTCACACATGCAGCTGGTATGATATAGTGTGGATTTTTGGTTGGTTAAGAGGTGTGCCGGGTGTTGTTTCCCCATATGAATTTAGTGACACAAACAGAATAGTTTACATTGCTGTATTTTGTGCATCTTCAATTATTCATTTTTAACCATTTGTTTACTGGGGAAGTCTAACTCAGCTGGACCCCTTTTCAGTGGAGGCCTGGGGAGAAAAGCTCCAGAGTAAAGCAGAGTAAGGATGAAAATAATTTAAGCATACATATAGCAACAGACAACACAAGACATGAAAATATACAAAAAATATGAATCTGTGCTTCAATTATATATATATATATATATATATATATATATATATATATATATATATATATATATATATATACACACACACATATATATATATATATATATATATATATATATATATATATATATATATATATATATGTGTGTGTGTGTATATATTTTACTATGCGGGCTTAGTTATGCTTCCTTGAATAGGGCTGTTTTAAAGAAGAAACCTAGACCCAATGTAAACCTCTACAGTTGTAGAACATCTTCAGTTTCATTTCTTCTCCTTGAAAAACTTACTTAAAAGTCATATAACACAGGTCAAACCAGGAATGGTGTGTGTGTGTGTGTGTGTGTGTGTGTGTGTATATACGCATATGCTGGGGGTAGTAATGAGGTGAGGGATCTGTTTAATTTTGGAACAAAGCAGTGAGCAGATTTCAATCATGTATGGTCAACTCTGCAAAAATAAACTGCCACATCTACATATAATCATAGTCTGGAAGTGGTTTACTATCAAAATTTCGCACCTGCATTGTACGAGTATTTCCGAACAAGAATGTCAGAAATCAAATAAATGAACAAAAACAAGACCAAATGAGGTATTTCTGAAAATTCGATATCTCAGAAATGTCAACTTTACCGAAAATATCACACTTCTGGTCAAGAGCAATGAACGTTTTTGAAGGGGTACATTTCCCGATCCCCTCTATAGTGCGATCTGCATTCAAAATGTTAAATTCACACTGAAAGCTAGTGTGCATTCGCTGTTGTGAGTTCAACATTTTTTTTCCCCTTATTTGCAAATGTAAAATTAGGGCGTTCGGTCTTTCCAATTCAGATGAAGTCTAATTGCCATTTTGAAAGTAAACCTTTGGAAGCAATATTTTACTCATGCTGCTTAAAGATCACATGACTTTAGAGGTAAATGTTTAGATCATACAAACCAGTTCATAACTCATCAGCATAGCTTTTAGTCTGTCAATTTCTTCTCGCAGTTCTCTGATCAGTCTCACATTTGCATCCTGTAACAAATAATATGAAAAAGCAAAACAAAAAAAAAATGAATGTTATAAGCATGCATTTTTTTCAGATTAACATACAACCCAGCACCAATTCAAATATTAAGGATGGGATGTAACTGCAGTTACAAAGTGCAATCTATCAGACTGGAATGCCACAAATAGTGATAACGGACAACTCTGCAATATTAAGGACAGGCAGTGACAGTGAATACTACAAGTGTTTTGGTTCGGTTACTGTAAAAATGCAACTCCAAAAATAAAAAAAAAAAAAATCACTGGAGAAACACAGGCACATCACCTACACATTACTGGCTATGCAGGCTAGGTTTTTAAGGATTATTAACCTTAGGTTAGCTCTCCGTTTATGTTATTTGTAGAGGTCTGTAGGATACAATGTCATTTAAAACCACAGTACAGACACAACTCTCTATGGTCATCATACTCTGGCTCTACTACATTTCAGGTCTACATAACACACTCATGAAAAATGACTAAATGTTTACTCAAGAATGCTTTAAACCTTGTTTACTTATTAAACATTTGTCATCTGTTTATATTTATTTTAAATGTTTTGTAAAGACCACTAATAAAAAGCATAGAAGTAGCAATTATCACCACCATTTATTACAATGTCCCCTCAGGATTAGAAATTAAATGTCTGAATCTCTGGCTGTTAGAGAAGATGATTAAGACTGAGTGGTTAACAAGCTGCTCCTGTACCCAAGGTACAGGGTTTGATTCCTTCTACATCCATTTGTGCACTGTGCGACTCTGACCAAGTCACATAACCAGACAGCACTCCCTGGAATGGGCTTACCTGGTTAACAAATGTATAACATAATTAAAAAATTATTCCTTTACCTAGCTTCCTTTTACCAGTGTCATAATCAGAATGGTAAATGTGTCAAGGCAACATTAAGCATATAATACAGATTTTTTAGCACTACAAGGCAGTTCATTCACTACATTCACTGTCGGGACGAGATTTTATTTTATCTGTTACTCTCATTTGCTGACCAGTGAAGTTCGACTTGGCGTAGAACCGCCTTTCAGTGAAGAAAAAAAATCCATTTGTACAACAGAATACAAGACAAAGTAAATTAACACAGGTAAATCAAACATCATTTTAATTATGTGACAGAACTCATAATTTTGTTTTTAGACTGCAGACCTGTAAACTGGCAGTTACATCCTTAATGCACTTATTCATGTGCTCATCTGGTGCAAGCATGCACAGCCCCCTTGCTAAACAGCTTTGGTTACATTAAAGCAGTAGTGCAGTACAAAAACACACACACAAAAAAAACCCCCTAACTTGTTCCTGAATGGACCGGAGGCACCCGTCATCAATAACAATGTTAAATTGATTTTAGAATGAATACTGACAAAAGAAAAATGACAGCTGTCTGATTTTTAAATAGAAGCAATACTAAGAATCCGAATCAGAAAAAATGCACATGAGCATAGCATGCTGAATGCCCACACATGCTTTGATGACAATATTCATCTTCATAATATAATATTAGGTTTTCCTTTTCACTACTGCTTTAATCCATACCATAAGCATTACTAGACCGATATTTAAACACACATCAGAAACCCAAGACACGATATGGATTTTAAATATATTTCATCCCATGTGTAAAACTGTTAATAATGACTTGAAAAAGGGTTTAATAGTCTTTAGACTAAAACATCTTAATATCTGTGTAGTTTGTTCTAAAAATGTTATACCAAACAATCTTCACTGAATGATAACAGATGTCTTGACAGGGCACCGGAAACAACTCTTTCGCCCAGGCTGGTCTGGTACCGGCCCAGTTTTTGCTTTAAAAGAAATGAAGACACTTTTTACACAAGTCTACAAATGCCATCTTGGGTTCAACTTCTGACTTATTTTCTGATCAGAAGAAAATAATTTAAGCAGTTTACAGATCATTTCCAGTAAAGTCCTAGCATGGATATACATAAATTAAAATCAGGCCAAAAATTAACATGAAATTACAAAGGACAATGATTTACAGAAAATGTCAAAAATATCCAGGGAAGGGAATGCCCATTAGCTCAGAGAATAGATATCTGCCTGCAAGCCAGGTCCAGGATCAAACCTGAATACCCGGATGGCTGGGCAGGGAAGTGATGACTTGAAGATTCTGTGACTTCTGTCATCCCTTGACAATGATATGTTACAGCTATAGGACAATTTTCTAGTGAAGGGCAAAAAGAGTGCTGGTTTCTGCAGCAATGATCACAGCAAGCAGTGCAGACATTCCATAAACATTATAAATCCTACGTTTTGGGGATTTACCAGCAAACAATCTAACTATGACACAATGGATAGCCTCTTCTTGAATGCAGGTCCATACTGTATTAGCACCGTGTAATGACCCCTATTACAGAAACCTAGCATCAGATATAGGAGATTAGACAGTGGTCCTTACATGGGAGGGGGAGTTATTCTCTCAAGGTGAAGCCAGACCCATATCACACTTAACATACACATGCTCACATACATATATACCAGTGGCCATGCAGTATTTACATAAGAGATGCAGAATTCAGACATTTCAGAAATGTTTAACCTTGTAACACTGATTATGTCAATATAAAAATTAGCTGCAATTAAAAGAAATTACGCACAGATAGCAACATCTGCATTAGTGGTTGTATGACGTGCAAAGCAAGCAGTATTTCTGAAAGCATCCCTTACAAGCTATCATTAATATAAAACACTCAAAGTTCAGAAGTAATACAAGTGCTAAACATATCAAAAACTAAATCAAGCCACGATATAAACAGAAATGATGTACTTACCTTAATTCTGGATCCTTTTCACCATTCCCTGTCTGTACTGTATGCTTCGACTGATGGAAAAACAGGCCACTTTGTGGCTCTGATCCTTAACTCTGTTTTTCAAGAACTCAAACCTCAAATGTCTTTCCTTCCTACTATAATGCATCTATACCCTGTCTTTCCTCAGACTGAGTTTGTTGCAATTTTACAAGAGGAAAAGAATATTAAAGGTCATTGGGGTGAATGATATGCAACAGGATGGGTTTCATGGCAGGTCTATGAGATCCACTGAGCTTTGAAGAGTGACAATTTGCAAGAGAGAAGGAGAGAGAGAGTTGTCAAAAGGGACCTGCTAAGGATGAAATGATCCAGCATTATGGTAAACATACAACTTTTACATGCTGTTTCAACCCATCTGTCCACACTGACTGATGGGACGGAATCCCAAACTACCTATTTTCCTGGGTGGAATTATGACAGGATGCTCTTGAGAATGGCAGCTCCTAAGCAGGACCTAGATTTGGATATAATGTCCATCTTGTAAAGTCTGGAAATGCTATGTAATGTAGACCTAGGTGCTGATGCACTAAGGTCATCTATTGAAAAAATGTTGAAGGAGGAAGTGGAAACTGACACTGACCTGATTGAATGCGCCTTAGGCTTCACTGTTAAGGGTAGTTTTTAGGGCTGTAAGCAGAAGCTGTACATTCTGAAAATCATCTGGACAGCATTGTTTCATATATCTCATAACCAAGTCTGGAGGAGGACAAGGGAAATTAAGAGCTATCTTTTCTGATAGATTTTGTAAGTTGAAAGTAGAATTGCAACTGTCTAATGACATTCAGATATGAATAAACAACTCCCCTCTCTCAGAATAGTTTGGAAAGAAATCTAGAAGATGAATGGGTTGGCTGAGGCTGGACTCCAAAGCAACTTTTGGTTAGAAGGTTGGGCTGATTCTCTGAGAAATTCTGTCTCTGTGGAAAATAAAAATAGAAGTAGAGAAGAAAGCACATGAATTTCTGAGATCCTTCTTGATGAGGTGATAGCTAGAAGGAAAAAGATCTTCCAGGGAAGGAATTTAAGTTCATATGAAGATGCGGGTTCAAAGGGTGGATGAGTTAATGTTTCTAACATGAAGCTGAGGTACCATGGAAGCATAGTGTTATTAATTGGGGGAACACAGGAGGAAGACTCTCTTGAGGAAAGCTCTACACAGTCTTTGTGCTGCATGAGAGGAAGATAGAAATGCTGGGTTAAACTTGGAGATGGCTGCTTACTATACCTTAATTGCAGAGAAATTGGAACCAGCATAAAACACTAATGAAAGCAACTGAAGAACGGAAGGAATGGAGAAAGAGAAAGGATCCAATCTTTGGTTTGAGAACCATATGAAAAAAATTAATCCCCTTGCTATTGTAGATCTTGTCAATAGAATATTTCTCAGAGACTCATAGAATTTGGATAACTCTTTGAGAAAGCTCAGTATCAGAGACCATTACCATTATTAGAGAAATCATATGGTCAGCTTGAAGGAGTTTCTGAGATGGCAGAAGATGAGATTTTTGCCATGTTTATGGAGATACTCAAGGACAGGCACAGCTGAAGTATACAACCTCTGGCAGCTAGAGGGGAATTGCCTGGCTGTAGCAGCAGGAAGCCAGTCATGTAGATATGTGAATACATAGATTGTCTTGAGTCATAGATGGAAAACAATTACTGTCATGAACTTGTTAAAACACCCAGGGGACTATGGTGAGAGTAAAGGGAAAAGTACAAAATTGGTAGTGACCATCTCCCAGCTTGAAGTGTAAATACTTCCACGACTTGATGGTGATTTTCATATGGAAATCAGCATCCCGAAGGTCTATCATCCTGTACAAAGGGAAAAATGGCTCACACCATGATGATCTTGAATTGGGTCTTTGTTTTGTACTGATTTAAGCTATTTAGATCCAAGATTGGCCTGAAATCCTTCATTTTCTCTGGAGCTAAAAGAATCTGGAATAGACCTCAGACCCTCTCTGGTTTAATGGGACCTCGGGGATGGATCCTTTTTTCCAGGACAGTAGTAATCTTTCTTTTTGCTGCCCTGTACTGGTGGGATTAAAGTCGGGGGGGGGGGGCACAGACTATTTTGGACTAAAGAAGAGAGAAATATATAGCTTCCGGATATTATTCTGCTCACTCATTTGTTTTGCATGATGGTCATCCATGCATTTCAATGAAGAAATAATCATTATCCCACTCCCAGGGCTTAGTCAAGCAATCCTTCAGGGACGTTGAGGCTGCTTTCCAAAAAAAGGACGTCTGAATCCCTAGTTCTGTGGACAACCCCTGCCTCAGGGCACTATCTATTAAAGGAGCCTCCTCTGTTTTTGGCTGTTCATATCAGAAGAGAAGAGGTGGATGCTGGGATTTTCTGACTCACTGATTTGGAACTCTTCAGATTCCTACTGCAGGATCTTTGAGTCTTTGGGTCTTAAATCATACTCAGAATGTAGAAAGCAGCATCTCACCTCCTCATTCAGTGTTATGGGCTCATAGGTAAATATTAGCCTATCAATCTGCAGAGACTATTATAAGCCTAGCCAATGACCAGAGGTCAGATTCAAACCGTGCACCTTGTATCCATGCTATAAACACCTGTCACTGTCCATGTTGGAGTGAATGACTCGAGACATACCTCCCTGGACTACATGAAAGAAACATGAAAGAGCTCTCGGATCATGTGGCCCAGGCAGATATGACCCAAGCTCTGAGTAGCATCCTGCCTTCGCCCAGAAAGATACCACAGTATAAAGACAAAATAATTGACTTCAGCAATTGGCTAAGCTTCTGGTGTCATTCAAAGAGGATCCAGTATCTGTCTGCCTGGGACAACATGATAGACAGACCACGATGCTTTGCCAGAGATGGTCTGCACCTGTCGCCCTTGGGATTCAGGTTACTGGCAAAGGCTCTTGCCACCCCTATAGTGCCTTTTTTAGGCAAAGTTTAAAGGACAAAACCACCACCGTAACAGGTGCAAGCATGCAAAATCTGAAGGTAATGCTACTCAATGCTAGAAGTCTAAACCTCAAAATGCACTCTCTCAAGGCACTCCTAAAAATGGAGAACATCAATATCTGTGCAGCAACTGAGACCTGGTTCAAGGCTCCAGAGAGCACCCCTGCAATACCAGGCTACAACTCTTACCACACTTTTCGGCCACCAAACCAGGATCGAAACACTAAAGGTAGAGGAGTGTCCATATTCACCAAGGATATTCACACCACCAGGTTAGTTGCCCAACACAATGCGTCTGAAATTCTCCAGGTGCAACTAACACTAGTAAGACTGCAATCCAAATTGTAGCTTGCTACAGATCCCCCCACCATGCCTCAAGATTCTCACTACTCCTTTCTAAACATACTGGAAAATATTAATATATAACCAAACACCCTAATACTGGGTGATTTCAACTACCCTGCCATTAACTGGGAAAAGTACTCGTGTACCAACACCTTTGCCCAACGGTTCTTGGGATTAATAAATTCCAATGCCCTGGATCAACTAATCCATAGTCCCACCAGGGGCTCCAATATCCTAGACCTGGTCATTACCAACATGAGAAATCGATGCTCCACACCTATGGTCACCCCCAAGTTGGTCAGGTCAGACCATAAGCTAATCACCCTTAACATCCACATCCCACCCCCACCCCCCAGTAAGGAAACCTCCATAAAAAACTTCTCCAAAGCCAACTTCATGCTACTCAAGTCAGAAGTTACAAACTTCATGACACCCATGCAGACGGGAACTGAAAGTTCGACTGCTGAGTCCTACACTAAGGCACTGTATGGGTACATCCACTCATGCATGAATCGTGCCATCCAAAATAGAACCAAGATGCTCTCCTCCAAAAAAAGGAAGCCAATCTGGTGGTCCCCTGCCATAAACAAACTTTACAACAAAAGAAGGAAACTGTTGCAGAAGAGAGGAAAATCCCAGGATGCAAAAAACTCCCTTACCAGCCTCAGTAAGAAGCTGAGATCCCTCACAAAATCCTCCAAAGCTAGTTACGTAAATAAAATTGCCAAAGATTCCAAAGACAACCACAAGGCATTCTATGACTATGTCAAGAATCTAAATGGCAATGCATATATCTGCTCTGAGCTGCAACAGAATGGCATTAAATATACTGATCCCAAGGATATTGCCAATATCCCGGCAGATCGATTCAGTGCCAACCTCACCCCCCTCTCACCCCCTAAATGGCCCATCTCAATACCGGAAGATTGACAAATTCCGGTAATAATGGCCACATAGGTAAAAAACGCACTCTCCAAAGCTAAGAATACAGCATCCATGGGACCAGATGACATCCCGGGCTGTGTACTACATGAACTAAAAAAATGAACTGGCACCTCACCTAAGTGTCATGTTTAATCATACCCTAACCTCAGGCTTCATGCCCACTGAGTGGTGCACAGCTACATTTATCCCACTCCACAGGGGGGGATCCACCTTGGATCCCAGGAACTACTGCCCCATCAGTCTGACGAGCCTGATCTGCAAGGCCATGGAACGTATTATCATGGAACTTATAAACAAAGACATTGGCAACCTTAAAACACTGGACCCCACCCAGTTTGGGTTCGTGAAGGGCCAATCTTGTCTCCTGAACCTGACTGACTTCTTCGAATCAGTCTCCAGAGCGGTAGAAGAGGGTAAGGCAGTCCACACAGCCTATATGGACCTCGCCAAGGCCTTTGACACCATCCCCCACTCTGGAATCACAGATAAACTTACTAAGCTGGGCATTAATCCCTACGTCACTCGATGGGTTGCCAACTGGCTTACTGACAGAACCCATGCTGTAAAAGTAGCTGACTCCAAATCCAGCTCCAGACAAGTGACAAGTGGAGTACCTCAGGGTTCAGTCCTGGGACCTCTCTTGTTTGGCATCTACTTCTCTGAAGTACAGGCCAACACTAAGTGACTCTGGCTAACAAAGTTCACAGATGACTGCAAACTGGGAGCCATTATTGAATCCCCAAATTATGTCGATACTCTACAAAAGGGCCTTACAGAAACAGATGCTGCCAGAGCCATGGGCTCAAGCTCAATGCCAAGAAATGTATAGTTACCCCCTTTGGGAAAATACATGTACCCATGAATTATCACATAGGTGGCAGCACACTAAACACCGAAAATGTGATAAGAGACTTAGGGACACAGGTGGACAGTGGTCTCACCTTCAATAACTACATCGCCACAACAGTCAGGAAATCCTCCTATGTGGCACACCTCATCACTAAGGGCTTTTCATCCAGAAAAAAAGGAGGTCATTGTCCCACTGTAGTCATCCTTCATTAGACCCATTATAGAATACAACGCCTCATTTGGTATGTACCTCTCAAGACATCTGCAACAACTGGAAAGGCCGCAGAAATACCTCACTAAAAGTATCACAGGCCTAAAGCAGATACCCTATGCTGACCGCCTTAAAAACTCCAGCTATACTCTGTTGCATATTGTCTACTCCGAGGCGATCTCTGCTTAACATACAAGGCCATGTCAAACCCAGAGCTGTTGGATATGCTACACTTAAAGAAATCCCAATCCTTCAGAGCCACATGCTTCAGGGATCTACACCTTGTCATCACAATAAACAAACCATGCTGGAGGGATAGGTTCCTGACCCAGAGACTCCCCAGACTCTGGAATAGGCTCCTATACATGTCAAGCAGAGCACCTCTTTGGCCCTCTTCAAAAGGAACCTTGATGATTGGATGGGAGAAAGGAAATTCACCCCAGGGATCACATCAGTTGCCCTGCTAGACAGGGGTCCAGGGAAGTAAATAGTGTGGGAAGAAATAGCCAGGGAATTGTTATGGCTAGGCTTGTATAGGCCCTAGGGCCGATAGCCTAGTACCAACCTATGAACCTATTAACCATTATGCCAAGCCACCTCAAAAACTGTTGTCTTCATTTTGGATGGATGGCAGAACTCGACCCCAATATTCTTATCTGAAGCCAGATGCCTTATCCATTAGGCCACATGGCCAACCTAAAAGAAACCATTGGTAATTACTAAGCTTGCAGTCCAGGGGATGATTAAGGAGCCTAGTCCAAAGTTGCAGTTGTCCCTAAGCAATGTCTGGTTAAGTGACTTGCTCAAGGTCACAGAGTAAGTAAATAAGGGCTAAGGGAATCAAACCCTGTACCACAGGAATGGTAGCTCACAGCCTTAACCCTCTTTACAAGCTGTTCTGTTTTCTGAAGCTTCTCTGTGACTTTTGGTCCAAACAGTGAGAATCTATCATAGGTATGTTGATGAAGGATGCTTTAAAGTTGCACACAAAATCACTGACTCAAAGCCAGACATATGGGATTGGATGGGAGATAGGAAATTCACCCCGGGGATCACTTCTGTGGCTCTGCTCGACAGTGGCACAGGAAAATAATTTTCTTGGGTGGCGAAAGCCAGGGTACCTTTGGCTAGGCTTATATAGGCCCTAGGGCCAAACAGCCTAGTACCTACCTATGAACCTCCCTATAACATCTCATGGTTATGCTTGCTCCTGCTGCTCTTACTACTCTTTGAGATGATTTGTGTAACTGCCACAGGAAAAGGTTAGATGTACTCAGCATTGTGGCCACCTGAGATTCAATCTGTTTCTCACCATGGCGTGGGAGTGGCTGGCTCCCTCAAAGGGTCCAATGCTTGTTAATGCCATGTCCCTTTGAAAATAAGTCATATGGATAGAATAATTTAACACTCTCATGGGCAATGTGCTCAAAGTGAAAACTTGTGCCTCCATTCTGTCCATCAAAACTCTTTGTATAGAAGACGGACAGCAATAGTGTAGTATGACAGCTCTCTCCTGGTGGCTGCTGCTACAATAATGGATTTCACCAGAGGGCACTTATTTGCATGCTGCCTGTCCTTAGGAAGATGGAGAATTTAGTTAGTTTTTTGGCAGGGCTTCAGTAACATCAGGCCCCTACCATACCTTCCCTACCCACTAGGTCCATCATGCAGTCAGCAGAGGGGTATCACCTATGAAATACAGGGGTCAGACCTAAAGGCTTCAGGTAGCATCTCCTCAACTGGGAAGGGAGTTTGGAGGGTTGGGATCACCTCTTCAGTATCCATTCTAGTGTCCTGATGAATTGGTTGGCATTGTGGAGTGTCTTCCTCTTCATCCAAGTCAGTATGCAGTGTAGGTGGGCACTGTGGGGTCTTCCTCTTCATCCAAGTCAGTATTCAGTGTAAGAGACTATGTGAAGGACTTGTTGCATCTCCTTTCACATGTTTGTTTTTTGGGTGAATCCCATAGGGTGTCATCCAAATCCTCAAAGACTCTGCATGAGCCTCCTCAGAAGGCTGGGTAAAACCCTTATATCTGCTCTGCATCTGGGAAAAATGAGTGTTGAGTCACAAACAAAGTGTGAAGCCAATACCGAGGAAGCAACTACAGCCTTCTCTTATGTGGAGGGAATCATCTGACGTGATATCAAAACCCACCCCAGAATCTGTCTGTCTGGGAACACTGAGCCAATGTAGCACTGATCCCACCAAAGTGGACATTAATGTCAGTGAGGATGTAGGAGCTGACACTAACAATATAGATTGCTCTGACTTTGAAATTGGAGTTGAGAACTTAAATGACAAAGACTCTTGTCATCAGGCATGGTACTTAGTGAGTTAGAGACAAAGGCAGTGCCAAACACTCTGCACTGAGCGTGTAGTGATGAGACTCCATCAATTTTCTAGGTCTCAGAGTTCAGCAATAGAGATCAACTAAGGTTAGAGTCAATGTATCTAAACCAACTGGAACTGACCTCGCAGGCTTTGGCCAAGACACTAGCTCAGAGAAGTACAGTTGTGTACACTTACCATAAATGTAGATGTTCGAGTGTATTCACAGTTGCAGTCATTACATTTGGGTTGCCTCTAAATATTTCGGTTCTCGGTTTAATTATCCAGAAATGTTGTCGGTTAGCCATCCGACTACCGGGATTCAAAAAAAACGCAACGATAAAGACAGAGACAGGCCGCCGAGGTCAAAAACTGCCGACTATGCTTCTAAGCCAGTCGCCAGTTCACCAGTACTCAGTGAGGTGCTTTCGCAGCCCCTGATACCCACTACTTCTGATTCACAGGCCTCTACTGAGACCCATTCAGAGTCCGGTATGCCGCGAGATGCTTCAACTATGGAACCCGCGGATGTCTCTACCTTGGATGGGTCCGGAGCCACTGTGCAGGCATCGGCTCCTGAGGGTGTATTCAGGCCTATGGACTTGCATATTAAACTGATGCCTCCTCCTTTACTTAGGCCTAAATCTCGATCCATGCCTAAAAAACCAATGCCAAGGCCACATGCTCAGGCCTCTATGCCTAAAAAACAAATGATAAGAATGGCTGAAGATCTAATAACTCTAATCAGGGGTAGCCAACCCCCCCCCCTTCTAAGAGGCCTAGGACTGAAGTTGATTATGAATCTTCTGATCAGGATTCTGTTTTTTCTGATTCTTCTGATGATCTGGATTTGCCCTTATCTACTTATGAAGATTATGATGCAGAGGACTCCATTCCGTCTGCTTTCCCTCCTGAGGATTTTTCTTTTGGGGAAACCTTACATACTGTAAGGGAGCATTTCCTCTGGGAAAGCCAGGATTTTTCTGATTCAACAAAGAGGCTTAGGGATTTCCTTCTCCTGCCTCAGCATAGGCCTTTAGCTATTCCTCCTGTACTAGACATGGTTGATGATGCTTTTTCGGAATCTACTTTGGCCCCTGATTCCCTGCTTCCTGCTCCCAGAAAACCTGACAGATACTACAGGGTCCTTGAGTCCCACAAGTTCCTTTTTAAAAATCCTATTGCAGATCCAGAGACTATTTCACAGGGCCCCAAGGGCATTAAGGCATATACTGCTAAAAACCCTACCCCTTCTGATAGAGACTCCATGGCGCTGGATAGATGGGGTAAGGAGGTCTACACTTCTGCCACCCTGGCCATTAGGGCTTTAAACTGCCAGTTTCATATGTTAAAGTATCATATGTTAAAGTATCAACAACATGTTATTGGACTGCTTAAACAGAAAATGATGTTGATTCCTGACTGTGTGGAAAAAAAAAGAATTACAGGATTTAATGCATTCTGCTGAACAAGTTGGAAAACATACTTTGCAATGTGGTTTTGATTCATTAGAGGCCTCTTGCAGGGCTGCTGTTACTGGGTCTGTGCTCAGAAGGCATGCTTGGCTTAAGGAGCAATCTTTGCCTGATCATATTAAAGCTAAATTGTTGGATGCTCCTTTAAATCGGGACCGCCTGTTTGGCAAAAAGACTGAGGAAGTTCTTAAAAGATGGAAGATAAAGCTAAATCTATGCAAGCTGTTAAAGATTTTTTTCAAGTTCAGCCTCCTAGATTTAGTAGGTACTGGCCCTCTAAGAATTGGTCCTTTCCAAGTCTTTTCAAGCCAAACCCAGACACAGCAAAAACCCCAGGTTTCAGTCCCAGGGGACACACAGAACTAAACAGTGGGGGGCCTCCACTTCCAAATCTGGGAATAATAAGACTCCCCCCTATGGTAAACTGTCTCAATGACATCCTTTAAAAATTTCCAAGCACTTATCAACTGACTGCCCCTTTGGGGGGAAAGATTGCTCTTCATGCAAAGAATTGGGAACTCATTACCCAGGACAAATGGGTTTTAAATATAGTGTCCCAGGGATACAGATTTCACTTCCACACGATGCCAACACCAAGCGGGTGGCCGGACCTACCCCCAAATCAGTGGGCAGAGGCCCAAAAACAAGTACTTTCTCTCTCAAGCATGGGGGCTATTCAACTGGTACCAGAAGAGGAAAAGGGACAAGGTTTCTACTCGAGACTTTTCCTGTTACCCAGAAAAGACAATTCATGGCGTCCTATCCTGGACTTGTCTACTCTAAACACCTTTTTGGAGATTCCAAAATTCAAGATGCTGACTCTTCACCAATTACTTCCTATGTTAGGCAAAGATGCCTGGTTGGCAACACTAGATTTAAAAGAAGCATACCTGCACATCCCAATCAGGGAATCTTGCAGAAGATACCTACGCTTCAAAGCAGGCTACACGCACTATCAGTTCTCTGCACTGACCTTTGGCTTACCTACTGCACCCAGGGTATTCACAAAGTGCCTAGCTCCAGTTATTGCATTTTTCAGGCAAAGAAATAATTTAAATATACCCATACCTGGACGATTGCCCAATTCAGGCAGAAAGCCAAGACGTACTTTTGAATCGTCCGGCCTTTGTACAAAGGGTTCTAACTTGTCTGGGGTACACCATAAATGAAAAGAAATCACACCTGGTACCCTGTCAACAAATTATATTCCTGGGAGCAAGCCTGAATACAACTTCCCAGATGGCTAACTTCATGCCAGAGAAACAAATTCATCTGACAACCTACTTCAAACAAGTGGCCACAAAAACCCTGCTATCTGCAAGACAAATACTGCAAGCCTTGTGGTTCATGGCCTCCTGCATTCTTCTAATTCCGTATGCAAGACTGCATATGAGGAAACTACAGTGGTATCTAAAAAACCTATGGTGTCAACATTTTCAATATCTGGAAACAATGATTCCTATCATACCTTGCCTATGCCTAGAGTTCCTTTGGTGGGCAGAGGCCTGCCACCAAAACAAGGGACTACCTTTCACACCACCCCCTGCCACTCAAACCCTAACAACAAATGCATCAGAGTGTGCGTGGGGGGCTCACCTGGCAGGGAAGTGCATTCAGGGCAAATGGAACCCAATTCAAATGCACCTGCACATCAATCAAAAAGAAATGTTAGCTGTACAGAATGCTCAGACAGCCTTCAAGGACCACATTCTTCCAGGACAACAAATGGTAAAGATGGACAGCACCACTGTTATGTGGTACATAAACAAGCATGGGGGTACACATTCTTACCCCCTCTGCAGACTAGCCATGGCATTGTGGAACACAGCCTTGAGCTACCAAGTGCACCTACAAGCTCAATTCCTGCTGGGAAAATTAAATACACTGGCAGACAGACTAAGCAGAAACCTCATGGACCCACATGAGTGAAAACTGGAACCAAGGATTTTCAACATGTTGACAAGCAAATGGGGGAGCCCAGATATAGACCGGTTTGCCTCTCCCCAGAACTACCAATTGGACAAATTTTGCACAAGGACGCCCCACAAACAAGCCTGGAGAGTGGATGCTCTGTCCTTCAGCTGGAAAAACCTATCAGTCTATGCCTTCCCCCCTCTGCCTCTGCTCTCCAAAGTACTACTAAAAATCAAACAGGACAAACCAAGGATGATTTTGATTGTTCCAGACTGGCCGCGCCAACAATGGTACCCCCTCATGCGTAGTGTGTCACAGTTATCTCCATGGCACCTGCCTCAGACTCCTTCCCTGCTGTCTCAGCAGGAGAACCAGATTCTGCACCCTCAGCTTCTAACACTGAACTTTGCAGCCTGGCTAATTACTTAATCTCTCCTTTACCATCCCTCAGCAAACCTGTGATGGATATTTTAGAGGCAAGGAGGCCTAGTACTAGAAAGTCTTATGCTGAAAAATGGAAAAGATTCTGTGCCTGGAACCAATCTCAAGGGATGAGCACATCAGTGCCCACTTTACCTCAGATTTTACAATACTTAACTGAGATGCTTCACAAGGGCCTGTCTTTTTCCTCCATTAAAATCCATGCCTCAGCCATTTCAGCTCATTATAACACAGAACCTCCCCTCTTCTCTCATCCACTGCTCAAGCAGTTCCTCAGAGGGGCCAAAAATTTGAGACCACCCAGGAGAGCTCCAACCCCAGCCTGGAACCTTAACTTTGTCTTGGAGAAACTCACTCTACCTCCTTTCGAGCCAACTGCTGCAGACTTAAAATTTCTTTCTTGGAAAACAGTTTTCCTTTTAGCAATCACTTCAGCTAGAAGGGTATCTGAATTACAGGCTCTTATGGCAGTGGAGCCTTTCATCATCTTTCATGCGGACAGGGTATCCCTCAGAATCAATCCATTCTTCATGCCCAAGGTGGTATCCAGTGTGGCTCTTAATCAGTCCATTCATTTGCCAACCTTCTTCCCCAATCCACAGAATAAAGGGGAACGGATACTGCATTTCTTAGATGTGCACAGACAACTTAGATTCTACTTGGACAGGACTAAACCTCAAAGGAAATCTGATCTGCTGGTGGCATTTGCTGCAGGGGCAGAGGGGAAGGCTATTTCAAAGCAAACCATTTCTAAATGGATAAGCCATTCCATTCATTTCTGCTATAAGCACCATGGAAAACCTATCCCCCAGGGGATTAGACCTCACTGCACCAGGGCTGCATCTACCTCTACAGCCTTTCTCAGAGGCGTCCCTAAAAGGGACATCCTAGAAGCTGCTATCTGGAGTTCTGTACATACTTTCACCAAGCATTATCATTTGCCAATTTTCTCTAAATCCAGAGCTGGCTTTGCCACTGCAGTCTTGCAGGGCCTTATAGCTGGCCCTAATGCTATCTAAATTCCTCCTCCCAACCATAGCTACCCAAATGTAATGACTGCAACAGTGAAACACGAAGAACATAGTACAGTTGTGTACACTTACCATAAATGTAGATGTTCAAGTGTATTCACTGTTGCAGTCCTGGTTACCCTCCCTCCAGCCCCCTAACTTCTTTTGGCTATACCTCTACTTTCCTTTACTGTGCTTAAAAGCCTTTTTGGTGTATTTGCTTTTTTGTTGGTGGTAAATCTCTGTGCTTTTATATTTAATTGCTTCCCATTAGGGGGGCACCTGACATCTGGGGCAAGAAAAACTGATGTAATGGTGTCAGCTGCATATTTTATACCCCTGACGACCTGACGTCATGGACGAAGGGACAGCAAGCGACGCAGGACCCAAGACTTTGTTAATCAGGCTGACTGAGGGCTACTTGCAAGCAGATAACCCAAATGTAATGACTGCAACAGTGAAAAAAGAAGAACATCCACCAGTGCAGAAACTTAGACTAGGGAAGAATCTTGAGGATGGGACAGTGAGCTAATCTGATCTGCCCTGGAGACACAGGAAGATAGGATGACACCCATTTCATTATGTGCCTTTATGAAAGCCCTCATCATCCTGCTCCAGTCAAGATCCAATGCACCATGGAAAGACCTAATAGATGATGTCAAAGGAGAGTGGGGGAGGGATCTGGAGACCTGACAGGCTGCCAGAGACCTTCTTTGAAAAGTTGATCAAAATTACTATGGTTTCCATGCATGAGAGGCCCAGCACCAGAAAAAAAACTGTTTTCCAAAGATGGCATCATTAAAAAAATGTTTTCCAAAGATGGTACCAAAGGGAGTTGCAGACTATCTGAACAAACAATTTTCACTGCGAAAGAGGAAGTGTACAGCCTTTCTTTTCCTTGTTCCCTCTTTCTTTTTTTTCCCTCTATCTTTGTCTTTTTCTTTACTTTGGTTTTGCCTAGAATGAAGAAGCAAGCCATTTAAAATGAACTTATAACAATGTTCATGAGCAGATAGATGACCTAAGCCCTTACAAATATGATAGACCACCATGAGGTGATCTTGCCCTTGGGTACCATTTAGACATCATGGATATCCTGGAATGGAATCTTGTGATTACACTGTCCACATTTCTTGAAGCCCTTTGTCATCACAAAGGAATGCTTTAAAATATATTAATATCAAAAATAATCACACAAATGTAAGAAAGAAAAAAGCAACAACAGCAAAAAGAACAACTGGAGAAAACAATGCAATTCTCCTTATTGACAGACTAAAGTAATTAGCAATACCTCAAAAAACAGTAACTGAAGTTTAGAAAAGGGTCCCTGAAGTAAAGAAAGACATTACAGAAGTATGCGAGCCAACAGTAGTGACAAGGCCTCTGTGCTCATCGCTGAGCAGAAAGAAGCTGAAGACTTTCTTTTGATAAACTGAGAAGATTTAATAAGGTTAGGGAGCTAGCGAAAACTGAAAAGGATATACGTTCATAGGTGTACACTAGACTGACGACACTAGGGCCATTATAAGCCTAGCCATGCAACCGAATGTGACCTACAAATTTGTTTGATAAAGGTGGTGAAAAAAAGATATAGGTTCATAGGTGTATACTAGGGTAATGACTACTAGGCCCTTGTCAGCCTTGCCATGCAGCCCAAATGTGATAGCACTTATCTGTATCTGGAGCACTGGATTTGAGATCTGCACTTGCTGAATGGCAAATGAGATCTGAGACAGTGTGGGGGGCATGTGCATTATGGGTACAAGGTCTGAGTTCAAGGTCTGAGCACTTGGAAGAGAGTTACTGAACGGGATCTGCAAAGCAGCCTGTGTCCCCATCATTTGAAGCAGATGGACGGGATGAAACAGGATCCCTCTGTTGTAATAATTTTTAATGCTGAATCATTACAAGACATAAAGAGGCTAGAAGATAGCTGTTTCCATTTCTAAGTCCACCACACTGCACAGTTCTCAACATTAGTCAATTGACATTAATAATACAATATATTGAGTATCTGCAACTCTAGAGAAAAAGGGTTAAAAATTTAAAGTGCATGCAAATTTAACTTCAGTATCAGAAGAAAGGGACTTATGGTCGGACCCAGTCCTTGCACTCCGTCTGAAGACTTAACTAAGATTCTCTAGATGTCTGCTATCTTTTAACCACTGACATCCAGAATACCATTTTATTTATCTGTGCATTTTTAATGCAGTGACTGTTACAGCCTTCACAATATCCTCTGTCTAGACTGCACTACCTGTTCTCCATCAGCTTTATGAAGAAAGACTCCCTCCTAACATTTCTGAATAATCCTATCTTTAATTTCAACTAATATTTTCTAGTTCTGAAGTACCATTTCCAAAAGAAAATAGAGGATTTTTACACTATGATTCTCCTTGTAAGATACTTTAATTAAGCACCTCTCATTTCGTAGAAGAAATGTGCATGCACATAAATATTTAATCTATTACCATAAAACCTGTGATGTAACCTCTACAATTTCATTACTAACTCAAAACCATCCATACAGTGTTTGAATTTTCACACTGAAAGTCCCTGACAAATGTACTACATAGATCAGCTGGGACTGCACAGTGGATAACAACAATTTTTACTGAGCTAGTAAAGCTACTATTTGTTGCAACTCTATCTTATTGCTTTCTGTGTTTCTTACTCACACCGACACTAAGTTAATCATATTGGTTAATAAAAGATAAAACCCTATGCTATACAGACTGTGAAGATAAACATTCTAGTGTGATGTCCATTTTGGTTTCCAGCCCATCCCCATTTCCACTTGTAAAAAGCCATACTTTTAAATAGCCTACATAATCACACCTTCATCTTTTCACTGTAAGTAGCATATGTCAAACTCTAAAGGACCACTGCACACTGCATACTGAACTCAGACATGTTGTATGTTGTTTACTTTGCTTTTGTATGTTTGCATGAAATATGTGATTACTACAATTTTATTTTACTTTGTAATATTGTATTTTTGCAATATTCTCTTGTAGCGTGATTAACACCAGAGCTGGGCCTAAAACTGGTCATTTGTGATCAGTGTTATTTATATATATATATATATATATATATATATATATATATATATATATATATATATATATATATATATATTTAGAGATTTATAAATGCATGTACACTTCTGTTTGCTACTTAGATGCATATACACTTCTGCTTGCTAGAGTATATGTAGGATAATATAATCAGTTAGATGCATACATTTCTGTTTGCTAATAAATATATATTAGAGAGTTAAACTGCTCTTAAATGGAAACAGAAAGGCATCGAAGGGTGTATGTAATGCAAAACATTTTTGTGTCTGGTACAGCTTGAAGGACAATGGTGATCAGGATAACTCCTTAATTCAAGTAAAAAAAGACATCCAGCTGTATATGTAATACAAAATATTTTTGTGTCTGGTACTTGGTAAGAATAGATAAACAGGTGCAGGGAGTATGGGAAGACTGCTTTTATATAGAAACATTCACAACAGAAAAGACTCCCTTAAAAGTTATTCACCTTTAAACAGAACAGACTGCATGACATTGGAATATACCAAATTAACAGACTGCAAATTCCAAAGGTATTAAACAACAACATAACTGTTTCATGGACAAGATCTGGATGGTACAGAAGAATATACAAAGGACATTAAAATGTATGATGTTAGATCTGATTTCTTGTTAGATCTGATTTCTTGTTAGACCTGAGTACCGGAGATGGAAATTATCATTCATATTGTATGAAAAGGGTAAATCGGAAACAGTAAACCCTGCAAACTGTACAGTATTGTACATGTCGTCTGTTATACAGACAAGTTATTTTAATAGTACTGCACAGAGTTAATCAAGTTAAATGTATTAGACTTTGTTTTTACAAGGCATTGAAGCAGCAGCAGACATATCTGACACACAAAAATGCATCAAAATCTCAAATAAGGAAAATGTGGTGAACATCTGGAATTATTATTTGTGTGTGTGTGCTACAAGTGAACAAATATGTTTTTTGCACTAAATGACAGTAGTTTCCCCAGCACAAATCACAATTCAGTAATTATTTGGCTAATACTAAATCCATTTGACTAAATGCATTTCTTGCATTATTGCTAAATGGCTTATTCTTCCTTTATTTCCTTTCAGTGATGTAAAAGTGCAAAAGAATTGCTGTTTCTAGTTTTGAGAGCAAATAGGCATTGCAGTGGTGAAGGGGTTAGTATTGTTGCCTCACAGCAAGAGGTCCTCCAGTGCAATTCTCAGGTGGGGTGCCTTCTGTGCGATGTCTGCATGTCATCCCTGCATTTGCATGCATTTCCTCTGGGTGCTCTGGTTTCCTCCCACATTCCAAAGCATGCATCTGGAGCATTTCTCCACAGGCCTCCCCTGAAAAATGGCTCTGTCCCAATCGGATTTTCCCTATAAACAAATGCTAAATAACTAAATAAAATGTAAACATTTTTCATATCATTTGCAATACCGCTTTTTGCTTATTCCTATGTGTACTCATATAAGTTGTTTACAAAATATTATAAACTTAATAGTCACTGTGTTTACTGTGACTTATAAAATCCAGTTTAAGACCTAAAACCTAAAGAATACTAGCAGTAGTAAAAAGAGTGCGATGAAGAGTTTGCAATTTACATTTCTTTAATAACCCCTGTGGTTCCAGAGATATCAACATTTGCTTGAAATATCAGGACATAATTTGATTCGATCAAAAACTTAGGCTCCATCCATTGGAAGTTACAGTGTAAACTTCCAGAGCTTCATTGGAGGTAGCGAGTTAATTCTTATAATCCAACAATGATGCCATAAGGCCAAAATGGATAATGGCACATACTTATTCAATAAATATAACAACAATTTGGTTAAAATTCTGTTAAACACTTTCACCGTACATAATATCACAGGACTTTCTCAGAACAATAAAACCCCAAACAAACTAGAATTTTAAACACATCAAGGTTGTGTGACCAAGACACCTGCATCTCATTGGTTGCAACCTATCAAACGCAATGACATTCACAAACCTTTAAATGTTAAAAGTGCCACCCACCTAATGATGTGAAACAGACAGCAGGCAGAAAGCATCTCTCATAAGAATGAGCAGCTTTAAAATCTGTCATTTGTTCTGCAACAATTTTTGTTTACAAGTGTGTCAATGTAAAATTTTAACAGCTTTTAAAATCTGTTTCACCATCTCCCACTACTGTTTTCAAACTGCCACTATCCCATTTATCACTAGCATAAATACTGATATTAACAGCACTTAGTGGTGCTTAACAAAACAGACACCAGAGAGGTGCTTAACAAGCAGAGATCAGTAAGCTTGTCCTTTTGCTGATACCAGAGAGTAATGACGGCACTTTGTGCACTATACATTTTTTAACTGTGTTACAGACAAAACCTTACCGTAAGGGATTAGTATGACTGCAAAGGCAAGTCCTGTTTTCAATCTTTATTAACAGCTTAAAGACATTCCAGAAAAAAAACTCACTACTAATGTTGACAATCTCATCTTGCTAAAAAAGGACAAATGATGTACACAGAAGTCTTCAAAAAGCATTCACAAGATCTTTGGTTGCAGAAAAATAATTTAATAGTAAACTTTGATAATAAAAATATCAGTGTTACTCCATACACCACAACGATTAAATGAGGCAGACCGTCAAAATAGCTAATCTGAACCCCCCTCCATTTCATGGGTTAGCCTATACAAGTACTTAGAGGTATGACCGGGCCAGTTCCTAAACTTCACGATACATGCAGAAATGAGTGCTGATAAGATTATCTGCTACAGACAAAAAGCTTACTCACGTACCGATGCCGAATCTAAAATACATTTTACTGATTGTGCTACTGAATTCTTGAAAAGCTACTAAAACGGAGAGAAAATTTCTGTAAACCTAGCACATTTAATCCACCCTTAAGAAAAAAGTTGGAAATGTTTCTGAATAGTTGTGAACTGCAAATTATTGAAGATCTTGAAAAAGAATCTAGTTATAATTACTATAACATGCCCAGTAGAGAAAACAAATTGTTGTTTGACTTTTTTAAAAATGATGAGTTATTAGTGTTTAAAGCTGATAAAGGAGGAGCAATAGTTGATCTAGATAGAACAATGTATGAAAACAAAATGTATGACCTACTGTCTGATGTGAATTTTTATAAGAAAGTGTCATTCAAAGAAATTAAGAAAACTTATTCATTTATTGATTCCTTAGTTGAGAAATGGTTTTATATAGTCAGAATTACTCAGGGTACTAAAAAATATTTTACTATTGAGAATCCAAACAAAAGTAGGACCTCTGGAATTACAAAGATCCATAAAGAGCTAAATGACCCCCCCCCCCCAAGACCCATAGTGTCTAGTCTACATATTAAAACAGAAAGCATGGCTCTCTATGTAGACAAACACAGAGGGTAGTGGTTAACATCAGTACATCTATCAGGGACACTTCTGATTTCTTGGAAAAAAATCAAAGGAATGCAAGTGGAAGAAAGTGACTTACTGGCAACTATGGATATAAAATCCTTGTAAACAGTAATACCTAATGATGAAGGCATGGAGACAGTGTGGCTTGAATTAATTAAATCTAAGTTATACTCTGACAATACTGTAGGAATATTAATGGAACTGATTGCTGTTATTCTCAATTATAATTTCTTCTCATTTAATAGTGATTTTTTTCCATCAGATACATAGAGTGGCAATGGGGGGCGGCAATGGCCTCTGGCTATGCCAATCTGTATATGTATGGGTGGGAAACCACTCATATATTACATAGTAAGTACCGAAATAATATCGTGGCATTGTATAATTTTATTGACTATGTTTTCTTAATTTGGAGAGGAACGGAAGAGGTCTTATGTGAATTTAAGACATACATCAACAGTGTGTGCACTTTTTTGGAATTTACATGCCAATTTAATTTAACAATAAATTTCTTGGATGTAACTGTCTTTAAGGATAAGAGTAAATTAGGAACAAAAATGTTTAAAAAAAGAGGTTCAAAATAATACGTACTTACATTACAACAGGATGCACCCCAAGAAGACCAAAGAAAATATAAAGGACAGTTGCTAAGGATTAGTGACATGACAGAAAGGGAAGAAGATTTTTGTATAGAAAGTGACAATTTTTGTGAAAAACTTTATCAAAGAGGTTATCCAAAAACATTATTCACAGATATCAGAATTAAAGTTACAACTCAGAGAGATACAAGAAACAGAAAAGAAGGTAGAGTAAATAAAAATAAAAACAAAGTAAGAATGCCTACTGTGAATAGTTTGGACTCAGGGAGAATAAAAGAAATAATAAATAATTGGAAATTGTTTGGGGGACAAACTGAGTTACTAGAAACTATAGGGCATAAGCCTCTCTCTACTCAAAAAAGAGGGAAACGTTTCTAAAACTTCTTTCAAAGTAAGTTGACTATACCAAAAGTCAGGTCAGATAGAAATGGAATGGTTAAATGTTACAACTGTAACATGTGTAACTATTTGTTCACGTAAAAAACAGAATGCACCTTGAATAATGTTAAAATAACTGTCAATGTTTTTTCATACAAGTCTAAGTAAGTAACTTATGTCACTTTTTTCTTAGAATGTAAATCTTTTTATGTAGGAAGAACTACAAGGGAATTGTACAAAAGAATATATGAACAAATACACAGTTTCTATTGGGGATGAAAGAAATGCCCTGGGGAAGCATTATAAACATGGTTCATGTAAAGTTAACTTTAAATTCCTTGTAGTAGACAGTCTAAAAATGTAGAAAATTAATTTAATCCAGAAGATGATTTGGGGTGGCTGGAATATAGTTGGTAGGTCAGACTCGATGCTTGCTACTCCCCTGGTCTGAACGACAGAGAAGATTTTATTACGTATCTTAAACGTAAAGGGTTAAAACACAAAGTATGTGGCCATGTGTTTTTTGAAGTACTTAAATGTGTGTTTTTGAATGTTAACCTCCAATCTGAAGAAGTCTTATTACAGAAGAAAGCGCTTACTGGAATTATTTATTGTGGAATTATCATTGGATTTTATTAAAGCAACTTGATTTCCTTTGGTTTTGATTTTTGGTTTCAGAGAAAAAAAGTAATGATGTGCAGGTCTATATCACCAAATCTAAAAGACCGGTAATCAAATGGCATTTCACATCGAACTGCCGTTCATTGAGATGTTTATTGTAAGATCGTGATACAGTGAAGATCGGAAAATTTGCCCTCTCCTCACTGTAGTGTGATCTCAGAGTTGGTATATATAATTAGCTGGGGTGACAACAGCTACTTCGATAAACGGCATTTTCGATGTAAATGCCATTCGATTACCGGTCTTTTCAATTTGGTGATATAGACAGAGATGTACAATTAATATCAAGCAAACTACAAATCCCAAGCAATTCACCTTTATAACCTTGGGAAAGGCCTGAAAAGCCATGAATTAGACAGCATATGACCTAGAACTGATTTGATCCTCGGAAAAATTATTCTTGTTTTTACAGATGCTCCTTCAATTTGGATAGACGTGAAAGCCATTAATTTCTACTACTTCATAACCGAAGTTTTAGCTAGGTAGTGTCTGAAACTGATTTTGTTTCATTTATATGGAATTTAAAAACTTTGTGCATAAAAACAGACTCACCCTGTAACTATTGACCATCTGATGCTATATTTAAGAGAATGGTAGAAAGGCGTATCCACATTTTGAGCGATAGAATGAAGAAAATGAAAGATGAGACATAGGAATCAAGGCTGTCGCAGCTCTTGTTCAGTTAAATAATTAACCCTATAGATAGTGCAAAAATACTAATATCAATAAGGTTAACATAGGTTCATAGGTTGGTACTGGGCTATCTGCCCGAAGGCATATATTAGCCCAGCCACGTTGTGCGGTATTCACCACCCCTTTAGTAGTTCCCTAGACCCTTGTACTAACAGCTAGTACCCTTGGCCCCTATCTAGTAGTGCTGTTGGTGTGATCCCAGGTGTGAACTTTCTGTTACCCATCCACTCATCAAGGTTCCTCTTGAAGAGTGATAGTGAGGGGCTCTGTCTTATGTAGATCGGGACCCTGTTCCATAGTAAGGGAAGTCTCTGTGAAGGGAATCTATCCCTCCAGCATGTTCTATTCATTGTTGTGCTAAGGTTTATATCCCTAGAGCGTGTAGCTCAAGTAGATTTGGTTTTGCTAAGATGGAGCATGTTCAACAATTCTGGGTTGGACATGGCTCTGTACGTTAGACAGAGATAGCCTCTGAGAAAGCGGTATGCAACAGAGAACAGTCTTAGCTTTTTCAATCGTGCTGCATAGGGCAAGTGTTTGAGGCCAGTAATCCTCTTGGTTAGGTACCTCTGTGGTCTCTCCAGCTGCTGGAGATATCTAACCAGGTACATTCCAATTAGTGCATTGTACTCAATAATGGGTCTGATGAGGGAAGAGTAGAGGGGCACCATTACATCCTTAGATCTTGATGCGAACCCTTTCGTGATCAGATGGGTCACATAGAAGGATTTTCTAACCACTTTGGCAACATGGTTATCAAAGGAAAGCTGACTATCTACTTGGGTCCCTAGATCCCTTATTTCTTCTTCAGATTTCAGGGAATTACCTCCTATGTTGTAGTTTGCGGGTACTCTGTTTTTTCCAAAGGGGATTACTACGCATTTTTTTGCATTTAGCTTGAGACCATGGCTTTGACATCATGCATCAGTCTCATTTAGGCCCTTCTGGAGGATCTCCATGTTGGCCGGAGACTCTATTATAGCACCCAGTTTGCAGTCGTCTGCAAACTTAGTTAGCCACAGCCCTTCCTTGCTTGCCTGTACTTCTGTACATCCAGATTTGACTTGCTTTTTCCAGACCTGAAAGCAAAATTCAGAGAAGGCAGTGAAGTCGTAATCGGATTTTTGATAAACATACAGAGTTAAGAAGTTCTGCACCTGGCAATGAAGTTTATGAGTGGAAAAAACAGTTAAAGTTCTAAATGAATTTCTGGAATAAATGAGAGCAGGGCTGGCTTTAGGTGAAATGGCACAATGGGTTTAGAGCTCCACTGCACTGCCCTTGCCCACCCCTACACACACACACACACACACACACACACACACACACACACACACACACACACACACACACACACACACACACACACCTCAGTGCCCCCCCAATTCTACACACACTGCATTATTCTTCAGTTTCCTCCTGCACCCTTTCAACACATCCCAACTAGTAGGGACTGCACTAAAACAGCTGTGGAGGAAATAACTGAATTAAGCCAGGAGGCCCTCTGGAGCCACAGGGTTTCTAGATGTTCTGAAGTTTTTCCACCCTTTTGATTCAATGTTGCTCTGAAAAAATCAGAACTAAGGAAAGAAAGTCAATCTTCTTTCTTCTTTGTTTCTTCCTTCATCCTTTCAGCTCACTCCAATTGGGGAAGAATGTGCTATAACAGCAGTGGAAGAAACAATGGGGCAAACTAGGTCCTAGGTCCTCAGAAGTCATACGGTTTCTGGATCTTTTGAGATGCATTTTAGAGTTTTTTACAACCCTTTTGATCTTGTGATGATCTGAATAAAAATCCTGGTTAAGAAAAAAAAGTCAGTCTTAATTCCTCAACTTTGCTTTTCCTGCACTGTTTAAAAACATCCCAACTGGGGCAGAGTGCACTATAGTACTATAGTAACAGTGAAAGAAATAAATTAAGTCAGGGGTCTGAAGGCTGCTAGGCCTACAGAAGCCTTGTTTTTTTTTTTAGATGCTCCATGGTGCATTTTAGTATTTTTCCAACCTATTGCTTCAGTGAAGTCCTGAACAGAAATGATGACTAAGGGAAGAATTTTTTAAGATGTGTCTGACAAAACAGAAGTTCACAATAAACTGAGAAAACAACAAATATTTGCAAGAATGCATAAATCCCATTTGGAAATAATGCCTGCCTCCCTACTCTACTCCCTCAAAAGAGATGGTTCTCTTTTGTGCAACCCTCTGGTATTAGAATGGGATGAAGGCACACATGGCTGCAATCCATGCAATTCAGGTAACTGCTATCAAACATGTACACAGCATGCCCCCTTCCCCAAAAAGACAGCCACCTTCTGTGCATGTCACTCTTGATATCAGAGTGGGACATACTTGAAAGAACAAACAGAACACAGTAACATATTTCAACATGCTGATGTAAAACATACACAGCATGCCTCCTTACCACCCAAAAATCCACCTGTATATGCATGCAATGTTTGATTACCAGGAAAGTTTATAAAAAAATAAAAAAAAAAGAATAGATTACCACATTTTTTTAAGTTATCGGTCCTGAACAGTTCACTGCCACTAGACTAGCTATAGAGACTTTTTGTGCACACCTCCAAGGTTTTCCAGGAAAGTTAGAGAAGTAATGACCACACTATCCACAACCTACCCACAAGCTATAACAACATTCTTTGCAAACCTCTGACCAGGGTTGATCTTAGACTAGATGAGGTTCTGGGAAGATATCACTAATAAGCCTGTGTCAAACTCCACTTATGCTACCTGAGGTGTTGGAGTGCAAGGCCCCTAGAAGTTTTGTGGATCTGGCTGTTATATGATGCACATTATGCTTTTTTCTGAGTGATAATGACTTTTAACCTTCTTTTTTTAATGCTACCCAGAAGAGAGATATGTATGTGCCTGGCAATAGTGTATGTGTCCACAGGTAAAATTATTATTTGTTAAATACATAACGTAATGACTCTACCTCTAAAAGCCAAGTATGTCACACAAGTTATACCAACTTTTTACACAACTGCACACATGCTAACATTGGCTCTAATATGTTAAATCTATCACAAGATGCATTCACACTGCACACTCAAAGCAGTGACAAGTGGAGAACCACAGGGTTCCGGTCCTGGGACCTCTCCTGTTTGGTATCTACTTCTCTGAAGTACAGGTTAACACAGAAGGCCTCTGGCTAATGAAGTTCGCAGACGACTGCAAACTAGGAGCCATAGTCAAGTCCCCAAATGATGTGGACATCCTACAGAAGGGCCTCGCTGAGACAGATGCCTGGTGTCAGAGCCATAGCTTCAAGCTCACTGCCAAAAAGTGCAGTGTCATCCCCTTTGGTAAAAACTCTGTACCCATGAACTACCACATAGACAGCAATCTACTTAACACCGAATGTGTGATAAGAGACCTTGGGACCCAGGTGGACAGTAGTCTCTCCTTTGATAGTCACATCGCCACAGTAGTCAGGAAGTCCTTCTACATGGCACACTTCATCATAAAAGGGTTCTCATCCACAAAAAAAGAGGATATTGTTCCCCTCTACTCAACACTCATTAGACCCATTATAGAGTACAATGCCCCTTTTGGAATGTACCTCACAAGACATCTGCAGCAGCTGGAAAGGCCACAGAAATACCTCACAAAGAGGATTACTGGCCTCAAACAAATGCCCTACACTGACCACCTCAAAAACCCCCAACTTTACTCTGTAGTATATCGCCTACTCTGAGGTGATCTCTGCCTAACATATAAAGCTATGTCGAATCCAGAGCTGTTGGACATGCTACACCTAAAGAAATCCCAATCCCTCCGAGCTACATGCTCTAGGGACCTAAACCTTGTCACCACAATAAACAGGACATGCTGGAGGGATAGATTCCTGTCCCAGAGACTTCCCATACTCTGGAACAGGCTACCCATCTATGTCAAGCAAAGTTCTTCATTAGCACTCTTAAAGAAAAATCTTGATGAGTGGATGGGAAATAGGAAATACGCCCCGGGGATCACTTCTGTGTCTCTGCTCGACAGTGGCACAGGAAAATAACTTTCTTGGTTGGCTAGGCTTACGTAGGCCCTTGGGCTGATAGCCTAGTACCTACCTATGAACATGTTCATACAAGCAAATTTAGGGTGTTGGAGAAAAACACAAAACATGGATAAATTCAAGCAGATAAAGGGAAGCCATGCAGACTCTTCACAGAAGAAGCCACAGCCAAGAAATGAATCAGAATAATGCACAGTGAAATGGCAATACTACTCACTGTACCCATGGTACCAGTTACTTTCACACACATCCTGCTCCTGCCAGTCCACCAAAGACAGCCACTTACTTATCCTGTACAATGTTGATGTTTGTGATGGAAAGAGAGAGAAATTATGATTTAAATACACTGTAACTCTGCCCCACTCACACAAGCCATAGCAATACCATTCTTACCCTGACTTAGCAAATATATTATTTCATGCTAATCCTGTCTGACACTACTCCCTGTCATGCCAAATCACTGAACGGAACAATGATCAAACAAAAACAGTAGAAGTAAAAGTCCACTTGTATCCACTGACAGCCTCCATACCCATCAATTATATCTAGTTTACTGTGTATATCTCAGATAAATAACCGTCACAGTAACAAAGCATTCTATCTTACTTCACACAAATGCATACTAGTTTTGCAAAGCCATATCTGTGACAATTTAAAGTGAATAAATGACAAAAGGGTCAACTACATTCATCCAGAGAAGTGAAGCTCCCACCTTCAAATAATAGTTACAGTAAGCTACTTGTGTGCACTCCAAATGTCGGATTGTGACAATCAGATGGAGCTCATGCTATGAACTGCAACCTTGTAATGAATTTTAAAGTATTCCACGTTGCTTCACACACATCACAATAACCCTGCAAAGCCAGAAAGACTATACCTATGAACCTATGAACAAGCAGCAGTTAGTACTTTTCCTCTACAGACACCCCCACAAATTGTAGGTATTTTGTCTGTCTATAGCTCAAGGACCAACCTTCACAAAACAAAATTAAAATCTGTCTCAATTTCCCAGAGAAAGAATTAGTGACAAAGCCAAAACAATTGGGGTAAAAAGGCCCAATAACTAGTGGCAGATTGTAAATATTGCTCCTACATTACATACCTTAGAGCTGATAGAATAACAGGTTTCATAACTCATTTTTCTGACGGATAGTAGGTCAGGAACTCAAATGTCTGTTATTATTTATCAGCTACAATGCTCTATGACTTATCCCCCCCCCCAGAAAAAAACACACATTTTATGATGGACAAACTAAAAAATAGAAACAATATCATTGAGTTTCACAGGTTTTAATTTGATTACTTAAAAATGAGACACAAATACAAAACTAGTGGGGGAAGGGTCTAGAGAAAAGCCTCAAATCACTGAAAACTTTAAATTAGTACTCTCATTCATTTAACAATTTAATAAGAAAATAGTTTTTCATCAACATGTATTTTCTGGATGACTTCCAAGATGGGTGTACACTGAGTAACAGATTAATTTCAGTTTTCCCGGTGTGAAAACAAAAACTCAGAAAAGAGAGCTAGTGAATTTGTTATTTTAGGCACATTTCAAGTCGCTGGCTAGTAAGTGCCCTGTCTGGATGCCAGCAAAGGAGAAATTTAGGAAACCTGAAGAAAATCAAACACACAAGATGAGGAGAAAACACTGTACGGGAAGAATCCTGCAGCTGTACAGCAAAAAGCAGTTCAACTCCAGCTTTGGTACCAGACATGACTTTCAGTAATCTGGACGAAAAAATAAGTCAAATGTGTTCAGGGCTGATTGAAAAAAAAACAACACTGAAGGAGTATATCACCTCAAAGGCTGGAAAAGTAATAAAGACTTTAAAGTGATATTTAGATGAGCTAATAAAAGTGTAAAAATCAGAGTTTAAAATGAAGAAATGCTGTCCGAGTATGAAACTTCTCAAGAAGAGATTTTTTTAAAACTAGTACAATTAAAAGACCAAGTATGGAAAACCTGACATTTTCTGCTGTACCAGAGAAACCGTAAGGAACAGACTATATTAATTTTATGAAAGCAAAAATTAGCAATTGAACTGGTATTCCAGAGCCAAAGCTAACAACTGAAAGGGCACATTGCGTGTATGCTCCAAACCTGGCAGTAAGAAAGCAGCCAATACCTAAAGATGCAAACTCTACAAGCAGAAAGAGTTGATTCTAACAAAACTGTGGCAGAAGGGTAATGTACAAAAAGTTGGAGAAAACAGAATGTTTGTGGAAAATGATTACTCACTGTATACCAGGCAGAAGAGGAGTAACTTTATTCTAGCAGTCAGGGAAAGCTGACAGGCAGGTGCGAGATTCAAGCTGCTGTGTCCAGCTATCTTCAAAATATTTTTTCCTGGTGGAGGTCAAAGTTATTTTTTGATGTATAGCATTCTAAGGAGGAAATAAACGTTTGTCCAATAAACATTGTGCTATCAAACCCCCCCCCCCAGGAGGGGGGGTCTGTACCTTGTCCTTCTGATAATCTGATAATAAAATGCAAATAGACTATGCCAGTGAAACTTTTTCCAGTGTTCCAAAGGAAATACTTGAGAGACCGAGAAATGCACAGGAGCCGACTTGAAGAACCAGACCAGGTGTCACTGGAAATAAACTAAAGACTGGATTTGGGAAATGGGAATAAACAGGAAGAAAATGAGCAACTCAGAAGTTAAAGAATAAATTTGTGATTACAAAGCATCAACCACATTTGTGAAATATGATTGAAGAAAAAAAAATGGAAATATTGGACTTTTTGGCTTTGCTAATATTGTTGGGGACTCCAAAGCACATGCCCTATTTCATGTCATTAATATTTGGAAGAACATTTAGGAGAGAGGAAGAAGAAGAAGGAAAGAGGTAACTAAGTAAAACAATTTTAGTTCTTACCTGTATTTTTCTAAAACAAGGCATATACTGCATGTTATAAAGTAAACCATCTCCATTTACTTTTGTGTGTTATAAGGATAATAAAGTAAACAGGTACCCCTTTTACTTTTTCCTTCCTTCTTTCTGTCTTTTAGTTTAATCTTAAGAAATGTACGCAGTGCAATATAAAAAGAGAAGATAACCTAGACAAAATCATGTTTAGGATAATAGGCTGTAATCTTGCATTATTGAGGTGAGGGACTAGTAACAGTACAGAGATTCTGATACAAGTAAAACTTTTATTTTTTTTTTTTACTTTTGCATAGAGGAATGACTGGATTAAGGACCTTGGCTTGATATAACAATGAATTTTAAGTGGAAACAAGTAAATAAAAGAATACTGAATGTAATGAAGTTTTCCTTTAGCAAACAAATATTCACAGTACAACATGAGAAGCTTTTTAGCTGAAGGCAACTGTGTATCTGGTTCTCATTTTCTGTGGAGACAAGCTGATAAAAAGGCAATAAAACCAGAATACCTGTTCTTTCATTGGCTAGGAGATAATGTTTTCTGAAAGCATTCAAGTGGTTCTCTGCATCTTGGAGCGCAATAAAGATAAAGCAAAGACAGCACTTGTCTAAGTAGAAGCACAGGCTGTACCATGCGTTTCAGCATGGATATCGTGAATTATGGGTTAACTTAAACCAGTGAGTGTAGCTGTCAATGTGGGACAACTGTTCCTATTAGGAAGGTTAAATCATTATTTTAAGATGTACATAGTTTTGTGTGTTTGTATTAAGTTAATAGGTTCAGGGGGGGGGTTCTGAGGGTGTGTTTTTTTTTGAGGGTTTTAATTAAAAAATGTCTTGTAAGATGTGACAGGTTCAAATGGATATCACAGGGAACAAATGTATAAAAGAACAACCTACCAAACATAAGTGTATGCATGTAACATAAAAGCTGAAACTAGGCATTTAAAAAAGATGTTAATATATAACAGGTGGGAGTAACTTCTTATCATAATGACAACTCTTACCATATTATCTTTGAATGTGAATGGTCTCACAGGTATATACAAAAAAGAAAGTAGTGAACTCTATTAAGAAATGCAGATTGCAAATATGCTACAAGAGACACACTTGGAAAGAACTGAGCATGTGAATTTGATAAATAAAGATTTCAGGGTGGTTATTCAGCAGAATATCTGAGACAAAAGAAATGAGGAGTACTTACACTAACTGATAGAGAAGCTCCAGTAGTGATAGAGGAGTGAATAAAAAAGATAATAATGGTAGATTTGCAGAGTAGTAATGCACTACTGGCAAGGGAGGAGGATTACACTGGCATGTACTTATATTCCACCTAAAACTGCAACAACAGAGCTTAAGAAAATTCTGGGAGAAATAATCAGCTTTCAGCAGAAAATATTACTTACAGGTAGGTACTGGAATTTGATTTGCAACAGCGAGGCTGTATCAGGGGGGCTTAGAGGGAAATATAATAAAAGAGAGTAGATTTCTGAAGAAACTTATAAAGATATTTGGTATGGAAGAGGTGAATTTAGTAGTAGGAGCTCAGATAGAACACTCCCCAAGGTACAAAAAGTGTACTAGGCTAGACAAAAATTATATATCACAAGAACATGTGCATTTAACTGAAAGTTCTGATACACATCCAATAACTATTTCAGATCACACACCAGTAATAACGAATATACAAATGCAGGGTGATGAAAGAAAAATGGGACACTGGCGCTTCCCCAGCTATCTGTTAAACAGATAGGAATTTAAGGAATGGGTAGTGGAAATTATTCAGGAATTCTTTGGGAAGATTGAAATTTCCTAGAAAATATAGCTAGGGAGTGGGATAAAAGGAAGTTGGAGTTTAAAAATAAGGCAGAAATAAAAGAAAAAGAGATATGGTCAAGAAGTAACAATAATTATTTAAAGGGACTGACAAAGGTTAAAGTATTGCAGAATACGGGGAGTCTCACATAACAAGGGGAGGCACAACTACAGAATCATCATCATCTTTCGGCTGTTCCCATTAGGGGTTGCCACAGTGGATCATCTGTTTCCATTTCTTCCTGTCCTCTGCTTCTTGCTCTGTCACACTAACCACCTGCATGTCCTCTCTCACCACATCCATAAACCTTATCTTAGGCCTTCCTCTTTTCCTGTTACCTGGTAGCTTCATCCTTAGCATCTTTTTCCCAATATACTCAACATCTCTCAACAGCACATGTCCAAACCAACATAATCTTGCCTCTCTGGCTTTGCCTCCAAACCTTCCAGCCTGGGCTGACCCTCTAATATACTTATTCCTAATCCTGTCCACCATCATCACACCCAGTGCAAACCTTAACATCTTTAACTCTGCCACATCCAGCTCAAACTCCTGCCTTTTTGTCGATGCCACGGTCTCCAACCCATAAAACAGAGCTGGTCTCACTACCCTCTTGTAGACCTTCCCTTTTACTCTTACTGGTACTCATCCATCACAAATCACTCCTGACACTCTTCTCCACCCACTCCATCCTGCCTGTACTCTCTTCTTCACCTCTCTTCCACACTCACCATTACTCTGAACTATTGATCCCAAGTATTTAAACTCATCCACCTCTGTCACCTCTACTCTTTGCATCCTCACCATTCCTCTATCCTCCCTCTCACTCACACACATATATTCTGTCTTAGTCCTGCTGACCTTCATTCCTCTTCTCTCCAGAGCATCTCTCCAGGGTCTCCTCCACCTGTTACCTACTCTCACTACAGATCACAATGTCATCTGCAAACATCATAGTCCACGGGGACTCCTGTCTGATCTCATCTGTCAATCTGTCCATCACCATTGCAAGTAAGAAAGGGCTCAGAGCTGATCCTTGATGTAATCCCACCTCCACCTTAAACGCATCAGTCACTCCCACCTCAGACCTCACCACTGTCACACTACCCTCGTATATATCCTGTACCACTCTTACATACTTCTCTGACACTCCCGACTTCCTCATACAATACCACAACTCCTCTCTAGGCACCCTGTCATATGCTTTCTCGAAGTCTACAAAAATACAATGCAACTCCTTCTGACCTTCTCTGTACTTCTCCATCAACACTGTCAGAGCACATTGCATCTGTAGTGCTCTTTCCCAGCATGAAACCATACTGCTGATCACTAATCATCACGTCACTTCTTAACCTAGCTTCTACTACTCTTTCCCATAACTTTGTGCTGTGACCGATCAATTTAATCCCTCTGTAGTTACTACAGCTCTGCACATCACCCTTATTCTTAAAAATCAGTACCAAAAGACTTTTTCTCCATTCCTCAGGCATCCTCTCACTTTCCAAAATTTCATTAAACAATCTGGTTAAAAACTCCATGCTTCCACAGGTATGTCATCTGGACCAACAGCCTTTCCATTCTTCATCCTCTTCATAGCTATCCTTACTTCCTCCTTGCTAATCCATTGCACTTCATGATTCACTATCCCCATATCATCCAGCCTTCTCTCCCTCTCATTCTCTTCATTCATCAACCACCTCAAAGTACTCTTTCCATCTGCTCAACACACTCTCCTCACTTGTAAGTATGTTTCCCTCATTATCTTTTATCACCTTTACCTGCTGCACATCTTTCCTAGCTTGGTCCCTCTGTCTAGCCAATTGGTACAGGTCCTTTTCTCCCTTCCTTGGTGTCCACAACTGCAGAATGCCAAAGAAAAAATAAGGGACTACCTGAATAATATGCACAAGGTTATAAAAAAACAACCATTTTTTTGATAAAAACTCCAGAACAAAAGCTTTTAGCACAACAATAGAAAGGGTTGTTGCCAAGCTTATGGAACGTACAACAAGGAAAATAACTAGAGAACTTGTAGTGGCATTAGAAACTTTGGAAAGTTTATGAAAATGTATAAAGCAGAGAAATGTGGAAATCAAGAAAAAATACAAAGGAAAATATTTATGGAATAATTAAATATGCCAAGGTTAGAGGTAGATGACGTTCAATTATTAACAGGATAGAAGTAAATGAGAGAAAATGGTGATATACAACCAATCTACAGAATAGCCTTCAGTAATAGATGTTATTCCAGTTGAAGTTTGACAGCTAGGAGGGAAGAAAAGGATAAAGATCTGGAAGGTTTTGTTTTGAAGCACCAACATCCTGGGAGAAACCTGTGCTGGCTGTAGTACCTAAGGCTTACAAAGACACATCAGATCTAGCTTCATACAGACCTGTTTCAATTCTAACCCACAATTACAAAGTGTTTATGTTTTTAATGGCTAGAAGAATGGCAATGTTGATGCCAAAATTGATAGAATGGATCAATGTGGTTTTGCAGAAAGAAGACAAACATTTGACAACATTAATAAAACAATAATGATCCAAAGAGAAGCAGAATGTAAGAAATACCACTGTTATTGGGTGGTTTTGATGCAGAAAAAGCATTCAACGGAATAAGCTGGGATTTTAGGAATAGGGCAATGGAAGCATTTGCACTCTCACACAATAATAAGGTTGATTAGGAAGACATATGAGGGATCAGAGGTGAAAATTAAAGTGAGGGAGGGGGTTCCTCTCTGATAAGTTTGGTTTGAAAATAGAAACCAGGCATGGGTGTTTTCTTTCCCTTTTGTTATGTGTGTTATATTTAGAACCATTGTCAAAGAAACTAAGGGACTCAGAAATTCACAGATATAACTGGCATGGTAACCAAGAAAGGTTGGCTTTACTTCCAGATATTATTTTGTACCTGATAAAACCAGAAAAGTATATTTCAGTGTTGTGGAGCATTAATAAAGATAAAACAAAGTTAATATCTGTAAACTATGTACCGACACATGAACTGGTTCAGCAATGGGGACATGAAAAAATAAAGTACTTAAGAGTATGGGTTAACAAGGATTTTGTTATGGCAGCTAAGGATATGTGTGAAGAGATGAAACAAAAGATAATACAAAAACTGAGAAATTGGAAGCTCTGTTTTATTGATATGGATAGCAAAGTACAAGCAGTGAAAATGTTTTAGTCCCTTTAGTAATAAACACAGGCAGGCATACTTTTTTCAACAAGAGGAGAAGTTGTGGATAGCAGTTAATAAAGAGTTGAAGAATTTTATCTGTCAGGAGAAGATGACAAAAGTCAAGTGGGATAAATTGATTCTTCCAATAGAAAAAGGTGGTTTGAGATTTTCTCATATGAAGTGGTATTTAGAGCTGCACAGTTAAGGCTCCAATACATATCAAAAGAAGAAAACTATAATTCAAACTTGAAACGGATGATGATGATGATGATGACGACACAGGGATAAGCTCAAGAAACAAGGAGAGACTGCGATACTGGATGCAAATCCTTAAGGAGAACAATAACCATGCAGAATATTATATTCATAAAGTAGCAGAAAGTATTCTAAGAACTAAGCCAACACAGGGATGGAGAAAAGAGATTCTGAAGATAGGGATGACTGCAGATAGGGCTACAGAGAATAAGCAAGAGGTGGCTGCAATTTACTGGAAAACTGGGAAAGCAACCAAGGTATTAGGAGCAAACAATTAGAGAAGGGAAGTTAAAAGAATGTGAAGAGGCCAAGAATACATTTGGACTGGAGGCCAGAGATTGCCTTCCTTATCAAGGATTGCTAGAGTATAGGTAAAAGAAAGGAAAAGAGGCTCCTAAGTGAAAGACCAACACTGTTAAAGTTTTAGTAGAATCAAGAACAGAAGCTGCTGGAGGTGGTTAGAAAGTATTGGGAAGAAAGATCTAGAAGATTTAGGAGTTTTGCTTGGAAGTGTTTGCATAGGTATTTTTATTCCTCAAGCAGACTTCAAAGAATGAGGTAGATTATAAGTGCTGTTGGTCTGATGATGAAGAAAGAGGTAATTGGGAACATATTTTTTGAGAGTGTAATGAGTTGACAGACTTTAAAAATTCCCTGCAGACTACTCTGTCAGAAATATTGGGTGAGCAAATTGGTGTGACTAAGGAAATGATTTTTTGATCTGTGATACAGAATTGAATTGCTTAGACAAAGTAAAGCCTTGCCGAGTTTAATTCTGGTGGTTGCCAATAAAAGAAATTACTAGAAAATAGAAATCAACCATATAAGACATAGTGAATATAGCAACAGACATAAAAGAACTGGAAGCAGGATCTTTAGAAAATGATAGGAGCAAATTACATAAAAAAATGGAATTGTGGGAACAATACATGCAGAATAATGTCTTGGAGAAGGAATGAGCCTTAAGGGAAGGCATGAATTGAATGAGCTATGTACTGGTCAAATGACAATGACTGTATAAAAGGTTTTATGTGACGTACAATGTTTGCAACTGAAAATATGTCAATATGGTTTGTTTTCATTTATATAAATGTATGACTGCCTATGTGATAAGTGATAATTCAGTAAAGATGTTTCTTGTTTAAAAACAAGTATTTTCTGGAAAATAAGAAGCTTGAAGATCTAATATCTGTCATTTTGACTGACAAGTCACTCTGCATCAACATAAATTTTCTGATAAAAATAAGTACTACAAAAGTCTGATGTGTAGTTTTATTAGCTGACTGTAATCTTCAGTAATTGACCAGAAAAAGTAAAACAATAACATAACTTTTTGGAGAAGGAAGAACAGGCTTTGCTTCAACATACATTTTTGGAAGCATAAGCAGTATGAAAATCTGATGTGTAACTTTAATGTCTGTCTATACATCCTCTTGTGATTCACCAAAACAAAACACACATGTTTTTAGGAGGAGCAGGGCAGACATATGAAGCAATACCACAAGGTTTTGCAAAATCAAAGACAGCTGAGATGGACAGGGAAATTGTGAAATCAAGGACCACTAGCAGCCACAGTGGACAAATTCACAGGGCAAATGGAGTACCTGCAAATGTATTCATTATTTTTACCGGGTTGCCTTCCTTGGCAAGATCTTAAAAGTTATGATGGACTGTTGTGCTAGCTGTTTCTACTGCTATAATCCAATAGCTGGTTGACTGATTAACTTGCTTGGGCTTTCTAGTTAGCTTCCATGAGACAGCAAGACATAATAAGTTCTGTAAAATTGATTGGCCAGGGAGTCTTTTTAATCCTTGCCTTCACATGGCAACATGTAGGAAGTCAGCATCTCCCACATAGGGCTTTCTTTGGCTGGGGCACCTTTCTAACTTTATTTACTTATTTATTTTCTCATTTCTTTACTGAAAGAAAAAAAATAGAAAAAATAAAGTCAGAAAAGTGCTCTGAGCTGAAGGACACTTTAGGTGCCTACCAAATTCATATATGCATAAAGCTGGCCATGACTGAAACTTGTTCTCATTCTACATCTTACCACTGTGGCCATTAGTTATGGCTAACCTGTGAGAAAACATGATGATCACATAAGAACAGGTTTCACAAAAAATAAACCATTTTGTGAACCTAGAAAAGAAATGGATGTTTCCATAAGCAAAACAGAGGTGTTACAATAGGCATCAAATATGAATGATAAAGCTGCAGTTACATCGTGATGACAGAAGACATTCTTTAGATATACCTACTGCTAACCCACATAGATCCTTACATATGAAATATTCCTGCTAGTGAGGAAACTTTTTCCTGGGAAAGAACAAGCATGTACTCTGGTTTCACAGAAAGCCCAGCACTCTATCCTACCTTCTTAGACAATGAAACACTGAAATGATAAAATAATGTTGATTTACAATAGTTTATAGGGAACAATGCATATGGTTTTTAACTAATGCATGCTACTGAAAAAGATCTGTCTGTGTTAACAATCATTTTATACCAATACTGTTTTGCATGGAGGTGTAGTATCTGTGATAGTAAATGATTAATTTTGAGCTAGAATAACGTAAACATAAATTCTGATGTGAAGTACATTCTGGTTCTTAGCTGTCTTTCAACCCTAAAGTCCAAAAGGTAATCTCACAGAGGGATATATCAAATTTAATTGGACCATGGTTTAAAAAAAACATTATGAAACTTTTCATATTTGTACTTTTTTCCCTTTTCTTAAAATATTTTATTGAAGAATTTTTTTGAGAAAAAAATACATAAGATTTAATAAAATTTGACATTAATATACTAATAATTCTTATAATTAGAAGCAAAAAAGCAGAGTACAACTATTTACAAAAAATGTATCAAGACAAAATTTGAGAAACTAAGAACAAGACAATGATATTTAATCAGATGAAGAAAATAAGCCTGTAAGAAGCAAAACCTTCAGTCCAGGATTGTACTTTGGTTTGTTGGGATAAATTCTTCTCTCCTTTGTTGCAGTTTCTTTGACTGCTGTGTCTTTTAGAAGAATGAGAAAGTCTCCAAACTTTGATTCAGTAGGAGTCTTCCAACCCCTTGTAACATTTTTTTCTAGCCACACCTAGTACTGTCCATATAAAATATGAATAGTCTTTTTTTTTAAATTGGGTTTGTCTAGAATGTTAAGGAGAACCATTTTCTTTCTTTAAAATAAAGGTTTCATTCCACAAAGCGTTAAAAAATTCTTGGACTTTTGACCAAAACATTTTGTACCATAATACAATCATAAAACATGTCCAATTAGCCTTTATATGATTTTTACATCTCCAACATTCAGTATTAGTTTATTTTCTCATTTTAGCAGTCCTTTCAGGAGTTAAGCAAGGTTTAAACAAAAATTTCCAAGTAAATATATTCCAGTGAAGTGTGCAGTAAGAGTTTTTGATAGAAGACAAAAGTTGCTTTTAGTTTGATCAGAAAAAAAAACTACAACATTTTATTTAGAGAATAAGTTCCAAAATTTCATCATCTTTAGCTTTTACTAAATAATTTAGAAATTAAATTATCAAATGTTCTAAAATTGCAGACAATTTAAAATAAATTTGTATCCATTCTGGCACTGCTATACAATCTGAAATGGATAAAGGAGAAGATCTAGTTTGAATTTAAGTTAAAGTTAATTGTAGATAAATTACATCTTTACTGTTGAAATTAAAGTCTTAAATTGATTTCACTGTATTTCCTTCGATAAATTGAAAACCATACTAAAATGTTTTTTCCAGGAGTTAAGTACTAGTATTGGTATATTTTTGTGTATGTTTTATTAAAGAAAAAGAAATAAGGGATTCGAACCAAGATTTATTTTCAAGTTTGAGATTATTATTTTCTTAAATATTTTAGTATTGAGATTATATAATTAGAAATAACTAGAGAATATGTTTGTGCTTGAATATAATTAGAGATATGGAACCAAACGGGAGTACATAAATTAGAATTAATTAAGTCTAATGAGTTTAATTTTTTAGTACTGAATAGATGAAAATGTAAAATTTTCGAGTTAGATGTATAATTACTTAACCAACTGAAAACCAACTTTATAACTGCTGCTTCAGAATAAATTTATATATTTGGAAACTTTATTCCTCCATTACATCAAGGTCTAAAATGATGGTTTATGCTCAATCTACATTTGTTAGGGTACCAAAGGAAATTTAAAAGTAACATTGTTTTTATTTGTTTTTTTATTAGGTGGTAAAATAAGGGACTGAGTTATATATAATAATTTTGGAAATAATGTCATTTTAATAATTTGTAATTATCTTCAAAATATATATCAGTTTTTTCCAATAATTCATTAGATTAAACAGATTTTTTTCATAATTATAATTTAAAGTCTACTCTGTATTATTACAAATATGGATTCCTAGGTATGATATATTAGTAGATTCATTACCTATTAAGTGATTATATTTATTGAATTATTTTTATTTATAATAAGATACTTTGTTTTAGAATTATTAAAATGTAAGTTTGACTTTTTTTTTGAAAGTTACTTATTTTTCAAGTTCTATTAATGTTTCACAAAAGTTTTCAATAGTTAAAAGAATATTTTCAGCAAATAACATAACTTTGGAGTTCTATTCTTGATTAAACTCTATATTTTGAATGTTTGTGTCTGAATTAATAAGAATTGCAAGTAACTCAATAGCTAAATTAAATAATAAAGGGGAGAAGAGACAACCTTGTTTTGTACCTTTTTTAAATTTATAAAATTTGAGGTATAGGGACCTAATTTCACATATCCTTTGCTGTTGTTATAAATAGCTATTAACATTTGAATTAACTGAGCGGGGAATCAAATAAATATAAAACTTCAAATAAGTAATTCCAGTCAATTGAGTCAAATGTTTTTTCAATATGTAAAGTAACAAAACTCAGGGTTTTTTTTTTTTGGTATTCATCACATCAATCAAAATAATTAATCTTTCAATATTGTCAGAATTTGTCTTTTATGGATGAATCTGGATTGGTCAGAACTCATTATTTCTGGTAAAATCCCTTTCATCTGCGAATATGAACATGAAGATTTTATAATCTACATTAAGTAGTGAGATTAGTCTATAAGAAAAACATTCTTGAGGGTCTTTGCCTTCCTTAATAATTACAGTAATCACAGAATATTTCCATGAGGGTGGTATTTGAAATAAGTTTTGAACCTAAACAAAAACACTACGTAAATTTATTAAAACTTTTTGAGGAAATATTTTGTACAATTCTGAATTTTTTTTATTTTTACATTTGTTTACTAGGAATGCCTGACTGGGCAGGGCTGCCCATTTTCAGCAGAGGCCTGGGGAGAAAAGCTCCACACAAATTATCTATGAACAACACATAACAATACAGAAAGATACATTTAGGAAAATTACAAAATTGTCAGATAATCTTACGAGTCCATTTCCAGTGGATTTATTAGTTTTAATATTTTTTATTTTTTGAGTCATCTCTTGTAGGGAAATAGGTTGTAAGATTTTTGCAAGGAGGAGATTTTAACTAAAGACTTATCAAAGCTAGATAGTAAATCATTTCCACTATTCATTACTTTTTTGATTTAAGGATGAGTAATGATTTCTGAAGATTTCTAAAATGTCTCCAACATCTGAATTTAACAGGTTTTACATCTTTAATAATATTTGTTTAAAATTTGATTCTTTTGGATATATATTTTAAGCATCTAGGAAATTTTGAATAAGATGCTAATTTGAGTATTTTTTCTGGTGCCATTTCAGTTTTATGAGATAATAACTAATTATATGTATTATTTAGTTTTATTATTTCAACCTTGTTACCTCCCCTTTTATTTTCATTTTTTTTTATAATTTCTTTCAATTTAAACTGGATGTCTAACATTTCTTTATTCCATTCTTTAACTTTATGAGATTGTTCTATATATATATATATATATATACACATATACACATATACATTAAATGAGTCCCAAAGCATTATTAAATTAGAGACAGGGGTATCACTGAACATAAGGAAGTATCAATCTCCTCTAATAGCCATGTTTTTCAATTTCATTTTAGTAATATACGCTGGAGATCTATTTATGAAAGTCAAACTTTTAAAATTAGTTTCTGTTCTTAAAGATAGTGCATTATGATCTGAAAAGGGACAAGGAATTAAATTAAAATTTATTATTTTTGATGTAATATTATGAGAAGTTAGAATTTTATCAACTCTTGTTTGAGATCCATAATTTATAAAATGCCACTTTTAAATTAATAGATTCTTTACATACATTTAATAAGAGATTTAGCTTGAGGAAGTAATTTAAACTTTCTACATAAATTAGTTTCAGAAATGTCTAACAGACAATTAAAATCACTTCCTAAAATCAAATTTCCCTTAAATTCACTTATTACGTAATCAAGATGTTTTTTGACAAGTTTGATTCCTATTCCTGAAAATGAATATAAATTAACCAAAGTCCATATTCTACCACAGTATTTTAAGGTAATCACAGTGAATAAACCCTCATTTTCCTCAAATTTAGATATAATTTGAGGTTGTTAAAGAATAAGTTATTTACCTACCATAACATTCCATGTTAGTCGTCCTTCATCTTGCCTTCCTTCTTGCTGGATGGGTTCGGAGCGGATCCTCTGCTCCAACTCGGCCATTTACTATAGCTCGAGAGCTCTTTACTGGCTTGAGGCTACCTCTTATCCCAGAACGCCCAGTGCCAGCTACCCAGATCTCATTTGAGATAGCTTACACCAATTTATAGATGATAATCCATTAATAAACCTGGATATACAGTTACTTGTCATGGTTTGGTTGAGAAGCAACTAATATAACAAATTAGTCAGAAACTCAATCCTCGAGGAAGGGGGAAGGAGGGAAAGACACAAGAAGGAAGGTGAGATGAAGGACAACTAACATGAAACATATGGTAGGTACATAACTTCTTTATGTTAAGTTGTCCAATCTCGCCTTCGTTCTTGCTGGATGAGACAGCGTCCCTAGCACCTCAATCCTGAGTGGCTCATTGGAACAGACTCTTCAGAACCATGGAACCAAAGGAAGCTCTGCCCCGGGAGACCACATTTACTTTGTAATGAGAAATGAATGTATGAGGATCTGCCCAAGTAGCTGCTGCACAACTTGAATCTATGGGCAGTCTAGATTGAAATGCCACTGAAGTAGCTACTGACCTGGTTGAATGACCTTTGGGTTTTGTTGGAAGATCTTTTTGTTGCAGGTGGTAGGTATGGACTATGGCGTCCGATAACCATTTCGACAATGCTACTTTAGAAACTGGAAGGCCTTGTTTGTTGTTAGCAAATGAAAGGAACAACTGATCTGATTTTCTCATTTCTTTAGTTCTATGGAGATAGAAACGCAGTTGTCTATGCACATCCAATTGGTGTAATTTGTATTCTGCCTTGTTGGAATGATTGGGGAAAAAAACAGGGAGTTCAATGGCTTGATTGAAATTGTAGTCCAAACAAACTTTAGGTAGAAAACATGGATTAGTTCTCAGAGAGACCCTGTCTTTGTGAAAAACTACGTATGGAGGGTGAACCCATAATGCATGAAGTTCTGAAACCCGTTTGTCAGAAGTAATAGCAACTAAGAAAAGAGTTTTCCAAGAGAGAAACTTCAAGGAACATGATGCTGCTGGTTCAAAGGGTGGCAGTATCAAGGAGGCAAGAACCAAACTGAGATCCCAAGGTGGAAATGGCAGCCAGTTGTACTCTAATGGTAGCAGCAGCTGAACCAGAATGAAACAGTTCTGCTAGGAAATCCAAAATCTTGTGTACAAGAGCTGTAAAAAGATCTAAATTCCTGCAATCTGCCCAGTAAGAGAATCTTTTCCATTTGCTAGCATGGACTTTCCTTGTATTTGTCTTATGGGAGGAAACAATAATCTCACACACTGCTGGGGAAATACTGGGAAGCCTGGCTAGGATTGGAAGTGGAGTAACCAAGCTGTGAGCTTGAGAGATTGGAGGGATTGATGTATCCTGCCTGACTGATGAATCAAGAGGTCCAGTTCTGGGTCCAGAATCCAAGGCCTGGCTAGAAGGTGGGAGTGAAGGAACGGAAACCAAATCTGTCGAGGCCAATAGGGGGCAATGAGGATCATTTTGCAACCCAACAATTTTGCTTTCTGAATGACTTTTGGGATTAGGGGAAAGGGGGGAAATGCATAAAGGAGTCCTTGAGGCCAATCGTGGACTAGAGCATCCCTGAGAATCTGATCTGCAGGAGGAACTAGGGAGAAGTAGCTGCTGCATTTGTTGCTGAGGGGATAGGCAAAGAGATCGCAATAAGGCTGGTCCCATTTTCAGAAAATAAGATCCACAATTTCCTGTTTCAAAGACCACTCGTGAGGCATTAGGATAGCCCTGCTGAGCATGTCTGCTATTACGTTGGATGTCCCAGGGATATGCGTGGCTGTCAGAAAACGCTGGGAGGAAATTGCCCATTGCCACAGTCTGAGGGCCTCTCGGCACAAGGGGTAAGACCTGGTTCCACCCTGTTTGCTGATGTACCAAACCACTGACATATTGTCCATCTGTATTGCAATAGTCCCGGCAGGGAGAGAATCTTGAAGAGCTTGCAATGCTAGGAGCACCACTCTCATCTCCAGTGCGTTGATGTGCAAGTGGTACTCGTAAGGTTGCTAAGTGCCATGGACAGTCTTCCCTAGATAATGCCCCCTCCACCCTATCAGGGAAGCATCCGTGGTCACTGTGGCAACCGGATGGGATTCCATGAAAGGTCTGCCCTGAGTAACTAGTGGGGAGACCATCCACCAGGAAAAGTGTCTTTTGCAAGATTCCATAATTAGCATCATGTGAGACATGGCTAATTCCTGGAAGGACCATTGCGTGAAAAGAAGCCACTGAAGGATTCTCATGTGAAAGCGTGCTAAGGGAACTAGAAGAATGGCTGCTGCCATGGACTCTAGAGCTTGAAGAACATATTTTACTTGAATTCTTTTGCTCCACAAGAGAAGTGACACCTGTTTTTGAATAATGGAAACTCTTTCCTGAGGCAATTTTACAATAATTTTTCTTGTGTTTAGCTCTGCTCCTATGTATGTAATAGACTGACAGAGCAACAAGGCAGATTTTTCAAAGTTTATTGTGATGCCTAGGTGAGCACAGGATGTGATGGTGTAATCTCATGCTTCTATAAGTTGTTGCCTGGTGGTAGCAGTGAAAAGCCAGTCATCCAGATAAGGAAACACCTGGAATCTTTGACGTCTCAGGTGAGCCGTGACTACTGCCATGCATTTGGTGAACACCCTGGGGGCTGTGGTGAGACCAAAGGGCAGAGCCCTGAATTGGTAATGACTGGCCCCTAGCCAGAAGCGTAGAAATCTCCTGGACCGTCTGTCCATTTTTATATGATAGTACGCGTCCTGAAGATCTATGGAGCACATCCAATTGTCCTGATCCAGAAAGCGGAGAATGGACTGCAGTGTTACCATCCGGAACATTTCTTTTTGTACAGATTTGTTTAACCTGCTGAGATCTGGAACTGGTCTCTAGTTCCCTGTCTTTTTGGGCACTAAAATGAATCTTGAGTAAGTTCCGGATCGTACTTGGTCTGCGGGAACTTCCTGGATGGCTCTTTTTTCTAGCAGCCTTGAAACGTCTGTGACTGCTTGATCCCTTAGATTGGGTGGAACATCTGGGATGGATTTTTTTGAAACAAAAGGGGGTCGAAGAAAGGGAATCTTGTAACCTCCGGATATAATGGCTAGTATCCATTTGTCTTTTGTGATATTTTGCCAGGCGGATGGGTACAATGAAAGCCTTCCCCTGACTGCCTCCAGAGTTGAGCAGTCGGGCACCCCTTCAGGGATGTTGATAGGGTTTGGAAGAGAACGCATCTCTGTCACCCTGATTTTGCAGACCCCCTCTGCCACGAGGGCAGCGTCTGCCATTGTTATTATTTCCTCCTCTGCCCCTAGGGGAAAATTCCACGTGTATCAAGGGTCCCTGGGATTTTCGAAACCACATCTTTCCACCCTTCTGACCTTTTGGGTATGGTCTGGTAGGAGTGGAAAAACGGACTCCGACATCAGAGTGTGTCTTGCCTTCCTGCTGGCACCTGGTAAGTGTGTCTTTCAACTGAGGCCCAAAGAGAGAGGAGGCATCAAATGGGGTATTGGTGAAGGACACACTGAAAGGTTCCACAAACTGACAGCCACAGCCAAGAATGTCTCCTATGAGCTACTCCTGTTCCCACAGCTCTACTCACACCATCAGCTGCATATGAAATAAACCTCATGGAAGAGTTGACTATTAAATTAAGAGTCGCAAGCTGGGTAGCTACTTTGGCTGAAGCTTCCTCAGCTGTAGGATCTTGTAGATTATCTCCAAGGGCTTTTAGGAGATCCCTCTGAAGCCTAGTAAAATGGGAAAGATAATTCAGGGACCTAAGGGAGAAAGTCACTGAAGAAAACATTTGCTTCCCATATCTGCCCATCATACAAGAGTCTTTATTCGGTGGATGGACAGATGAGGTTTCAGCTAACTCTCTCTTTGTGGCTACTGCAACCACCATGGCATCAACTGGGACCCCTTTAGTTAAAAACTTTTGTCTTTGGGGGCTGTGATGAATTTATTGGGTCTCCTCGGGACAGGTTCCACGGAATCTGGAGCTGACCAAGCCTTTCAAGACACTACAGACATGAGTGGATCAAACGGCGGAGACACCCAGGAGGTGGAAGGTCGGGAACCAAATGAGTCAAGATATACAGACTCATCCTTGGAGGGGGCTAGGAAAGTCCAACTACGCCTCTGCCTTTGAATCTCAAGGATGTCTAAAAAGGAAACATCTTCAGAGGGGGACCTTTGGGACCCCTCCAATTCATCCAGGTCTGTATCTCAGGTGACAGACTCAGGGGAGTCTAGATGCTTCCTCTTGCACTTCTTTTGGGGAGCCTGCCTAGAATGCTCTGGGGAGGCTTCAGAAGAAGAGGGTTCACGCAATGGGGTGTCCTGGGACATAGGTTCCCTATATTTGGGGCTGGAGGAGGAGCAGAGGTTGTCACAGGCACCAAGGGGGACTGAGCCGATGGAACCGATAGTGGAGCTGTCTGTGGGGACAGCACTTTCCGGATGACCTCGAAGGTGCCACGGTCTCGACACAAGGAGGGCTCCAGCTCCAAAGAGACCGGAACACCACCCTGCACCGAGGGTGATGGCTCCGAGGCTGATGTGTGAGCTAAGCTCAACTGAGCCAACGCTCAGAGAGGGACAGCGGGGTCGGACAAGGGTCCAATGCCACTTCTCCCCTCGGAGCCGATGAGCGAGCTTCGGCACCCAGACACCTTGATGGGTGGAAGAATTGAGGTAATCGGAGCCAGCGTCAGAGCCGATGAGGATGTCATCGGAGCCGAAGGAACCACTATCGGAGTGTCCATGGACTCCAGCTCTGAACTAAGTATAGTCGGAGGAAGTACTGAAATCGAAGCGGATGGAGCCAAAGCCTGTTGAGGTGGGCTTGAAAGCATTTTAGCAAGGGCCTGTGACTTAAGCAACCTACTGACCACTCCTCCACATTCTGATCCGATAACCTCGAGGATCAAGAGGAGTGGGAAGATGAGTGATGACTGGATTTGCTTTGGAGTAATGGTGATTGTGGCACAGAGCGAATCAGCTCCAAAGGAGGAGACCTAGCTCTTTTGTGGCTCCGAGATGGCTCCAAGGTAAAAACTGGAGCCGACGGAGGGGTAGTCTTGTCTGTTCCAGCCGGCCCCGACACACTTGGTTTGTCTAGTTCACAAGTCGGTTCCGTACATGGAGCCAACAGCTTGACTGGTTTCAAAGGTTTCACTGGCTGAGATGCTTTAGCTGGAGAATCCGGTTTTGATAATCCATGGAGGATAAGCTTGTTTTTCCATTCCTGCAGGACCCTTGGACTAAAGGCATGATAAATAGCAAAAGAGTCCTGCAGTTGCAGAGCCCCCAAGCAATAAACACAACTAGTGTGCCCATCTGTCAGAGATATCTTCTGACAGCATGAGTCACACTTTTTGAACACTGAGGATTTAACTTCCTTAGACATACTAAGAAAAAAGGAAGGAAGTACCACACAAACAGGCACACTTACAATAATAAAAATTATATTGATAAAACCTTAAAAAGGAGAGCCTCTAACTTAAATGGCAGTCCTTAAAAGGGGGGGGGGGGACTCCCTAATTTAAATGAGTTTGGGAAACAACAGAAGGCTTAGCGACTATGGAGCGATGGCCAACACAGCAAAAAAACACAGCAAAGGTGAGATAAGGGGTTTAGGACTAAATAACTTACAAACTACTATAGAAAAGTGAAGAAAATACTACTTTTGAAGTAAATTACTGAATTTTAAGAAGAGCAAAAAAGTTATACTAAGCCTGAGCCAGTATTGACACAACCTCGCAGCTGAAGCGGCAAACGAGATCTGGGTAGCTGGCGCTGGGCATTCTGGGATAAGGGGTAGCCTCGAGCTGGTAAAGAGCTCTCGAGCTATAGTAAATGGCCGAGTCAGAGCCGAGGATCGGCTCCAAACCCATCCAGCAAGAACGAAGGCGAGATTGGACAACTTAACATTCCATGTTGTCCATAAAATAGCTACCCCTCTTTTTTTAGATTTATAGGGGGAATGTGCTAAGGTTGTATACTTATTAAAATAACAAAACTGATTACCTGCTTCTGAAGAGCAACGTGTCTCTTGAAGGAATATAATATTTGGTTTGTTAAGTTCTAAATACTTTAGAAGATTTGCCCACTTTTTAAATTATTTAAACCATTAACGTTTAATAATAACAGATTTAAATCCATAATAAATAAATTATAATCTTGAATTTTAATGTATATATGAAAAAAGAGATCTCAGGCTGAAAACAAACAATAATAAAAACAACCTTTACCCAACCAAAAAACCTACACATGGAATTACAAAGATTCCTAGTAGTCACTTGAGAAAATCAATTGTCAAGACTAACTCTCTTCCTGTATCAAAAAAAAAAAAAAGACATGACATATGATATCACATCTTAATAGGACTCTGCTAAAAAATTACATATATTAAAATGTCTATGTAATATCCAAGAAACATTTTATTAAGAACAGCTCCCCCCAAAAAAAAGTAATGACAAGGACACAGATGCATCTCAGCACTTGAACTCACCAGCTCCGACACAAATTGGAATATCTGCAAACTACTAAGATATTTGGACTTTATGTTCAATGCACAAAGACCGTAGATCCTTTACTCTGCTTTATAAAATCAGTAGTAGCAGCTTCACCAAATAGGATGTTAGTGAATGCAGATTACTGAATGTTTGACACCCCCAAAAAATTCCTATACTTTCTGTTATATCCAAAGTACTGGCCAACTCCATTATCACAAAACAGGGAAGTAATGGCATTTGGGCTCTGTCTGACACCATTAATAAGGCACTGAAAAGGTCAGTGCTGGCACTGATCTCTGTGGTGTTTCAGCAGACCTGCACTCCTCTGTTTCTACAGGTAAATTCATTTTCCACCTACTGTATTATAAGCCTGTCAATTCATATATTCCAAAGTGGTGTTTAAAAGATTTACTATGTGGTTAACTGCTAAATTTTATTCGAATATACATATATAAGACAAAGACTTACTCTATGCAGAAAAATATCTTAATCCCAGGAGATTCACCAAATCTGGTACAAGAGCATTCTGGTACATTCAGTTAACTGAATGTTTTCAGGTGTGGTTTCTGAAGTCACATTAGCAATGGAGAAGCTCCACCAGTCTCTGCATCAAAACTGCTTCCTGGAACTACCTCATATGAAAAGAATGGTCCACACTTCATAACTTTCATTTTACCTATTTCTTTGTAACAGAACAGCACACACTGCCTTCTGGCCTTTTAAGTATCCATTGTCTACCAGTTGTTTGTGATGGCATTTTACTTTGGCAACTGTCTAAACCGAAGTCAAAAACTTGCAATCACATAGTTCAACTGACCAATGAAATTGGGATACATCTGAAATTACTTTTCCTTTCAGCTTTACTGGTGTTATACCACTGTTCCCATCCTAACCTTCAGCTTTATTCACATCCTGCAGACTGCTCCCATATTCTCATTCAGCTTTGCAGTTTTCATACTGCACAATATTCCTAGCCTGCCCTTCAGCTTTACTGATGACACCCTTCCAACTATTTCCATCCTCCACTTCAGCTTTACTGGTGTCATTCTGCACACTCATCCTCTTGAGATATGCTGGTGATTTACTGCATGGTGCTTCTACCCTCCCTTCAAGTCTTATCTGTCTTACCCTTTCTTTGCTTTATCCCCACTTTCTACATGTGTAAAATTTATGTTTTTCCTATGCATTCATTTCACATGAGCTGAACTTTCCTTAACCACTATATTTCTCTCCAAGCATACATATATCCTTTAAATGGCGTGGCTTGGGCTTTTAGATTTTCTGTCAGCTTGAAAAAAATAACCTGTTTTCTGCCTTCTCCAATGCATTTAATATAGAATTCTGATGTTTTTTTTTTTTTAAACAGCAGCTCTAATGTGTCTAACAAACAGTAATAAAAGAAACTCAAAAGCCAAGAATAATAATATGGAAAGTGAAAACAAGAGAAAAATACAAACCACCTACAGACCTCTTCATTCTTCCCAGGTTTGAAAAGAAGTGATGATAATTTAAGATTACGATCATGTCTCACACTAAGGCCTTCTGAAAGGTGCTTAACGTTATCTTTTTCCTGATTTCAGAGCATAATCACAGTTCAATATACTATATATTCATTTAACCCGATGCTATTACTTTTTGAAAAATATCTGTGCAATTTCTTTTAATGTTCTTTACAAAACAAACCATATAAATGTACATTTTATAAATAAGTGTGGGGTCTGCTTCTTACCTCATTCACACGTGGCTTGTTTACAATGTTCTTGGCATGGGCTGCATATCGTAGAGTGCTCATAGTTTCACTATAGCTGGACTTTACAGGAGAGATGGCTGAAAAAGCAAATCATATATTTTAGTACACCTGGTCATCTTGGAAAGTAAAATTAAATACACATATAAAAACAAATATAAAGACGTGTGCATATTTGACAGATATGCACACTACCGTATGTACACACCAGATGCATTCCCAAGCAGTACTCAGCTAGCTGTATCTAACCAATGACACTTCAGTCCCACCCCCTCTAAATTGTTTAGTATAGCTAATGACCAGGTAGACCTACAAAAACAGTACCTCTTTTATCTCTTTCTTGGGAAAGTGAGAAGACAAAACAGAGAAAAATAATACAAATCAAGGGTTACACCTGCAGGGATGAAATTCTGCAAATGAGAATCACAAAATGTTGCAAGGCAAGGGAAAATGCACATGCTGCAAGTTGACTGACAGGTTGACAACTATGGCTGAAGCCTTCTCGGATGAATATATAAACATTGAAACATATGCAGGTAAATAAGTAAGATTAAATCAGGAAAACTGCAGCAAAATGGAGGGACAAGCCCCCAGATCCAGAAAAAAAAAAAAAAAAAAAAAAAAAACAGATGTGTTGGGAAACAACATACAAAAAGGCAGTACAAGACAGAAACAGAGAGGAGAACAGGAAGAAGGCAGGCAAACAAAGATAAAGTACTCAAAATGAACAAACAAATTAACACACACACAAAATAAAAAATCGGGATTAGAAGACTTAAATGCATTACAGTTTGTTAATTTTTTTAATATACAGTAGCATGGAATACTTCCTGTGACCTGTAGAGGGTGCTCAAAGATACAGTGCTTAATACTCACTTGCAATCATGATGGTTTTAGAGTTGCCACCAAGACTGTCCTTCAGAAGCCAAGTGAGAACAGAGTCCCGATACGGAATGTAAGGCTGACGTCTGCCACTGCTGGTGAAGGATGGCATGCTGGAGTGACTGCTGGCAAAACTTACATCACCCTCACTAATTATACTGTTGATACTCTGACAACTGCTGAACATTTGTGAGTTTTGGGCTTTGAAAAAAAAAGACAAATTATATCTTATGCCCTTTAAACTGTTCAACAATATATATGACATTATTTGTTACTAAAAATTAGACAAAAGAGAAATGTCAGTGCTCTACTTCATTGTAAATGGCTGTGCAACACAAATGCAAAACAGTTTTTTATCTGTTGATGGACAGTCACATGTACACTTTGTAAGCATATCACACTAATAATTCATATTTACCTGAATATGTTATTTAGAAAAGCAGTTGGATGGAACACCAAATGACAAATCATATTTAACTACTATCCTTAACTCAGTGTTGCACCTAGTAATATTGGGGATATCTGGCCGCGGTGGTGCAGCAGTTAGCGTTGCTGCCTCACATGAAGAGGCTCTTCGGTTCGATTCCTGGCTGGAATTCCTTCTGTGCGGAGTCTGCATGTCCTCTCTGTGGCTGCGTAAACTTTAAAGACATGCAGGTAGGTGCGTGCGTGAATGGGTGTGCCTTCCGTGAAGGTTGGGGGTCAGGCTGGCAATTCAGCACCATAAAAATCCACTGATAATCATGAGCGGACCAGTGATCCGCTGTGGCGACCCCTAACTGGGAAAAGCCGAAAGACTTGGCATTGCTATCACATGAGAAGTGAGGTTGTCAGCAGGAAAAAAAATCTTAGGTTGTATAGTCCAGTAAATATTTTGCTTTGTCTTAAAAGATTACACATGAGACTCTGACAATCTTTTCTTTTTACTGTGTATTACTGTTCCTTAATCCTACATGCTACAAATTCAAAATGATTTTTTGCTCCCACTGCTAGTCTGTCTATCGTAGGTAAGGGTACTGAGACTGGACATCTTTTTGGTGAAGAAACAGCAAGGTCTAGTCTATCAAGCTGGTTTAAGAGCTTTGCTAAGTGCTTAACAAAGGGGACATCATACACAATAACAGAATAAAGAGGGACCTTGAGGAGATACCATGAAGGATAAGTTGTGCAAAGTGAAGGATTTTCTAACCACCACAGAGACATGCTGGTCAAAGGTGAGTCTGTTTTCAAAAAGGCAAACAAGTCCCTAATGTCTGTGTCAGACTTAAGTGGAAAGTTATCTAAATGGTAAGCTGTAATAGTGCTAGCTTTATCAAAATAAACTATGTTGCATTTTTTTGGTGCTGAGGGCAAGTCAATGATTAACATGCCAAACATCTCTTTGGTCTAGCCCATGCTGGAGAATTTGAGTATCAGAATGGGAATTGATAACTACCCCTAGTTTGCAATCAACAGCTAATTTAGTCACACTGCAGTGTTATCAGCTTTTTACCTGAGAAATATATACCAAAGGGCATGTAACCAATTTAAAATGCTGGGTTTGCAATGCTGAGCCCCAGAATGTGGAGACTGGATGAATCCAGATCAATTTTGTCATGCTACTTTGAATGAACACCCTTGTGCACTCTTTTTTGCTGTATTTTCTGGATTAGTATACCAGTCCATTTATGATTCTGGTCCCCTGTATAATTTACAGTTTCCACTTTCCAGTTTTTTAGATATTTAAATAAAATGTCTTACAGTTCAGCCAACTTTTTTTTTGTAACCTTTCCTTTTATCAGACATTGCACTGTCAGAGGTGGCAGCCATGCCAGACAACCATGGGTACACTGGACTCTCACCAGTATCTTCATATTAAGAACTTTTTTTTTTAATTTTATGGCCTTCCCGGGTGATTAGTTGGTTCACTAAGAAAAGTAAGGTGACATACTTTGAATTCTGCAACAAGGTATCGTCAAACT